>NC_136488.1:150077532-150117532 GCF_053919585.1 Euprymna scolopes
AGACGATATACGCTGAGAGACGTCGACATCTCTTTGCAAGAACTACAACAACTAGGCACCGCCAAAAATGGGGGGGGGGGCAGGTAAGTACTTTTTGACGGACCGTCTTTTTAAAAGTCTACCAAAAATCAGATAATTATCCAATCAATACGAAATTTTCAGCGATTATTAAGAGAAGAATGAACTTTATAACAGTGTACTTATTTTTCATAAAAAAATAATAAATATATATATATATATATATATATATATTGTTTACAAAACCCCCCTTGTTTTGAGGGGGTTCCAAATATGCTTAAAATAATCATCTGAAACTGAACAAAACAAGGGACAGGATTATAGATTTAAAAAAACAAGGGACAGGATTATAGATTAAAAAAAATTGTTTGCATACCTTATTTTGACGTCTGAATATCAGAACTTCGATTGTGTTTAATTAATCCGCTTTTGAGTTTTGAAGTGTGAAATTCGGTGAATATGTTAAGTAAAATAATTAATTTAAGTTAAGCAAAACAAATTTTTTTTTTTAATATTTATATGAAAAAAGCCATTTTAAAATCTTTGATAAATAAATTAACAATTTTTTTTAGTTAGCCAAATAATGCATGACCATTATTAAACAGGGAATGCTTTGAAGAATCGATACAGAAAATCGATAAATATTGTGCCCTTTACGTTAAAAATATCATCATTTTTTCGATCCCGTTTGAAAACGGTTGCCGCCTTTCGACTACGGTGGACCAAACGCGTTGAAACAATTTTTTTTATTCTGCTTTAAATCCCCCCTGGGGATCCGGACCCACACACACATACACATTAAAAACCAAACTCATACAAATAGTCACCCATCTGGTACTGGCCAGCCTTAGCGTTAATAATACATTGAAAGTTTCGTCGCTGAAAAATAAGTTGTTTTTTTTTCCTGTTTGGTCTTCCGTAGTTTGCTTTTTATCAATTGCAAATGTAAACATTTTATCAAATCGACGCGAAGTAACTGGTTGCCTATATGAATAAGTGGAATTATTTGAAATCCAGGTACTTATATTATAATATATTTGCATATTCTCATAGAAAATCACCCTACATCTTAGTTAGACAAGAAATAAACAAATTAATTCTTTCAAAACCCTTCTTTTTTTTTTTTTAACTATTTATATACGTTTTTTGTGCAAGACAAAAAATGTCAATTGTTAACTTTTGGGGAAAATTTAACATTTAAAATTTAATTAAAAATAGTAGAAAAAGTTTTACCTTTATTCTGCTTTCTACATGATAAAATTCAGGGATTGTATCTTTCTGGAAAAAAGTTACTCAAAAATAATGGATTTTAATAAATGTAATTTCGTTTTAAAAAACAACAACAACTTGATTTTTCGGACATTTTTGGCGGTGTCTAACAAAAACCTAACCTTGTTATCTCCCTTGAGCCGGTTCAACCCGTTTGGGTGAATGCCATTGGGAATAAGTGAGCAATCGAATCCAATTGAACAGATAAGATTTGAACTCGGCACATGAGATTCTATAATAAATCACAGGTGGGCCACAAAACCATCAGCAAGAATATGAGAAATAGTGAGAGTGAAGGGGGGGGGGAAACTAAATTGAAGAGCATGCATTATAGACTGGTTTGAGTTATAGAAAAACGTTGCAGTTACCGCTGTTTACATATAAATATCAAATGCAACACAAAATAAATAAATAAATAATGAGAAATGGAAGAAGAGGAAGACAAGAAACAACTTAAAAGTGTATCAAGTATAATTGATCCGACACGCGTTTCCTGGTTATTCCCGAGAAGCTTCCTTCCGATAGCTGTCATCTAGGAACGTTCGTGGTTTTTGTCTGGTATTTCAACATCGGACGTTAACCTTACATAAAGGCAAGTTGAATGCTAACGTCTCGGTGAATCTTTTACAAGGACGCAAGACTGAAAAAAAAAAAAAAAACTCAACTAAAATAAGCACTAATTTATCAGTGTTGTTATATGGTTTTAATAAATTCAACCCTTGAAAATCACTTGCTCTATCAATAACCCATCAGTACACGGACGAAATTCCGTTACATATTTCATTCGATAATTTAAGAAGAAATATCCCGATTTCTTTCTTTACTTATTTGCGGACTATCATCCTCATCTTCATAGTTGTTGTCGCTTCACTAGTTGGCCAAAACGTGATGAGACAACAACAACTATGGAAGGCAGTAATCACTGGGAATACAGTTAAAGAGACGCAGAATTCCTGTCTCGTCACGATTAACAACCACCTGAACAAGGCCAGAGGACTAGTTGGCCAAAACGTAATGAAGCAACAGCAACAACTATAAGGATGAGGATAACAGTCTGTAAATAAATATACAAGTTACTCATCTCAAAGAATTCCAATGAAAAAATAATGTATAATATCCTAATTTCGTTTTTTTATTTGTTTGTTTTGCATTTATTTAAATTCAATTTTTATCTAAACACTGGCACTAAGACGTAAGAGGCTACTGTTTATTATGGGCCGTACCGTGGTATTTGTTAGCATTACATTTAGATTTCTACGTGTTGGTCCAATCTGGGGAAACAGTGAGCAGATAGAGAATTCCGTAGGCAAACAGTACGAGGAAGAAAATTATAAAAGTAGAAAGCCTTTCGGCACCTCTGGACTTCTACAGTGAAAGGTGGGGGGTTGCTGATAATAGAGGTATCCTAAGTGGGGAGTTGTGAATCAAAATGCTTGTTCACATTACATTTAAATATGGTGGAGGAAACAGGAGGAACAGAAGGAATTACAAAGGCAAGCGGTTCGAGGAAAAAATCTACTAGGCTAGAAAGTTTTCTGGCATCTGGAGACCTCTATTGTGAGGAGATGTGATTTTGTTGCTTGGTGCGGGTTGAACTGGATATTTACGCTGATGGGACACAAGTACAACAAACTCATCCGAGCATATTCCGTAGAAGTACTTGTAAAGCGAGTTCAGGTATACAGTATTGCGGCGATTGGACAGGAGCTGTCGCTTGGTAGATAGTGTGGAACTTGTTAGGTTGGGGGCTCTTTATTGGACATTGTCTAAGAGGTAGAGACTAGTGGTTGGTGCACTAGCACATATGTGTCCACAATACTCCGTGTCAAGGCGAATTGTGGCTTATGTATAATAGGCATTTTTTCTGTGTGTATGTGTGAGTTCGTTCCCTATGGATTCTCAAACGGCTGTGACAATTTTTTTAATCCACACAAATGTTCTTCATGCATCTGGTATTGTCCTTTGATGGTTTTGTATCAGAATGCCTTTGATAAGTACCGAAAATTGATAATCGAAAAACTCCGATTAAAGAAGGAAAAGTATGGTTTTGACCGAAACATCACAAGTGCATTTGCAAAGCTTTATTACTTCACAAGCAGGGGATCCCAGTGTATATAATAAACAGTAGGGTCTTTGATAAGACAGAGGCGCGTTAGAACAAAATGTTTCTGTTTAAAGCACAATTGAACCTTGATACTTGACTTTTGCACTTGAAACTTTAATTCCAGCTATTATAAAAAAAAAACTAATTTTATAAAATCAACAGTAGCTTCTCTACAGTGCAATGTAGACTACAATGTATTGTGGACTAAGTCACTGACGTGGGGAAGTATGTGAAGGTTCTTCCGGTGCACCGCAGTGGGTCCCCGACTAGAGAAGGAAAGCAATCGATTTGATTAAAAAATGGCCGACTTCACCAATTTCGATAACAAAAATTTATTGGAAGTATAAAACATACGTTGATCATCATTCAATCCCGGGCAACACCAGTTCTCCCTGCTAGTATAGTATAATTCAGATGTGCGCAATTTTTTGCCCAACAGATTTCTTTGCAGCAAACTTGACAGTATCTCCTATGTATTTGTTCCAATTCATGTTACGCACATGTCAAAGAGAGACTCGACCGTTTTCTGCCAATATAAAGATTATGGGCCAACTGGTGGTAAGAATCGAAGAACCCATCACGCTGTGTTATAGATTAGACATTGTCCACTGAATTGAATAATATTCGATTTCAGCCATTATTTCCGCCATCATTATCTGGTGGAACGTACATCTGAAACGTTTCCTGAAATTACTATTCACGACGCAAATGGAAAGAACTCGCAATCTTTCATTATAAACATATTTCTTAGAAAATATGTGTCCCATTCGTAAAATGTATGAATTACGAATCCGTTCGGCTTAATGCAATGACGTAAACCAGTGGTTCCCAACCATCGTGCCGTGGCTTATTAATGTGCTGTGGGCTAATTACTGGTGTGCTGTGAACAGGTTATAAATGGAAGTTGGAAGTTGTTATTGGTGGAAAACAGTTTTCATATCGTTATAACCAGAATTGTTTGTATTAATAAACTAGCTGGACGCCCGGCATTGCCTGGTCGTACAATACGCTTAAACATATTTTAATTCATGCAGGTTGCGTATGTATTATTATAGAATCGATTCTATATTGAATATTATATATTATGAGGAATAATTTGGCAGGTGGACTAATTCGCAAAAAAATTTGAAATAATTATGATAATGTCGTTCATCAAATTCTGTCTGTATTTTTTTACATATCACGCTAGCTTGACAATCTTAAAAAATAGTTTTTCTTCTCTTATAGATAAAAAAGAAGAATTTTTACAGGGGAATATATTATGTTACACCGGTGTAACGTAACAAGCATGCAGCGGCCCTGCTGTTTTAACAGCATTGGCAATCACGGCTTTTCAAATTGTGGAGCCATGCTAATTTTGGGAAAACAAGTAAAGCCGGTAGTTTCCTGCTGCTTTTCGTCTTGATTCGTTGGTGTATGTACCCCCGTGAGTGAAACGCACCCCTAGATACCAACCTGGAAATTTCTACATACGGCGCCTAGCCTTCCCAAATGATCACCCATCTGGTACTGGCCAGGCTCATTGATGCTCAACTTTGGTGATCTGGCGAGGACGCGTGTGTTAACGTGATTGTGCCGTAAAATAATCGCCCTGTAAAAATTATTTTTTATCTATAAGAGAAGAAGGGCTATTTTTAAGATCGGATTTCTTCGATTTCTGATTCTTGTCAGATGAATTTCTGTACAAAACATATCTTAGAACACTGCCAGACATATAAATTAGCTTTGTGTGAAATTTGCAAAAGATAGGTTCAGTCGTTTCGGAACCTATAAGGAATGAACTCACACACACACACACACACACACAAACTGACTTTTATATAACGATAGAGATATCAACTCATGCATTATTACTCACATAATATTGATGCCTAAAGAATAAAAAGAAAAAAGAAAATGTTATGTGAATCGTTTGTTTCAATTGTTATATATTTTCGATTTTCCATAACAATAAATATTGTTAATTGTTCCTACGCTTTTTGTCAGGGACGTGCAGCGGGGAGTGCTAAGGGTGCTCAAGCACTTGCCGCTTTTATTCCAGTTTTAAAAATGCTCTTTCAGAGGAATGTATCATAGGTCTGTACCCCACCATATGTTTTGCTGTGTTTTCACTTGAGCACCTGCCCTGAAAAAGTCACTGCTTTCTATAATTTATTTCTTTTACAATATTTACAAATTCTTTGTAACTGTTTCTCATCTAATATTTAGGTGTTGCAAATTAAGGTTTTAATTGGAGAAATAAAATAAAAACATGATTGAATGTGATAAAAAATCTTCTTTGATTCATTATTTTTTTTTTTTTTAGCGTTAGATTCAATTCATGCTTAATTATGGACAAATTTCTAAAAAGAAAAAGTGATGATGTCGATAATAATTTTATAATTTTATTTAAAAAAGCAAAAGTTTATCGATTGTATAGTGATGATTACATGAAATTTGGATTTCACTTGATTAGAGATACACACATTCCTTCTCCACTGTGTGTTATGTGCAGTCAAATGTTGTTTAATGAAATAATGGTTTCAAGTAAAATAATAATAAAACAAAAAATTACTACTAATCCTAACTTTCAAACTAAACTTTATTATTTTATTGCATGAAAAAGTTTTATGAGAAGAAAATGTTCATTTTTTTGTGATAGGTGTTCCGTAAGAATTTAAAGAGTTCAATAGTGTGCCGCCAACTGGCATAAACTGAAATGAAAATCCAAAAGATCATTTTTCGGGCTTCACGTTCGTTTGCACACGAGATTTACACTGTAGTGATATCCGTTATAGTCGAGATTTCCTACCCTTTTTGACTTCCGGTTTCTGCCGTCGATTCGGATAGATAATTAGACACGGTTCAGCGGATAAGAAAGCCATTCTTAATAAACTGAAGGAAGAGGTTTTCACGTCATATGTGAAGAAGATAATCATTAAACAGAAGGAAGCATATCTCGTTTGTCACTGTCATCCGGTCTGCGTAACAGAAACCGGAAGTAAAAAGAGCGCACAATCTTGACGTATTATTATATAATTTTGATGGCAATCTTCTGTCTAATGAGACAATGTGCATTCTGCATCTAGTCTGGTGCACTGCAGCGTCTGGTGTGGCTATAAAATCGAAGCTGGAGTTGCTTCTCCGGATGCAAGCCTGGTCGGTTGATAAGGAGACTTAGGTTTGCCCAATTACCATGACCTCCTCTCAGCCTTGCAGACAAAGTCCGACAGAAAGACAGGCCCATACAGTCGGAGATAGCGCAGCTGCTGGAGTTGCTGAAAAGATGTTGCAGTGTTTCACCATCCACCTATGGGACTCTAAAACGGGATTTTTATTCAAAGGTTACTTCTTTATTACATACTTGATATGCAAAAAAAAAAAATGTTAAAATGGGTGATTTTCATTTAATGCTAAAGTTTATTAAAAAATAAAAAAAAAAAACAATGAGAAATGCGGTAAGGTTGATGTTTTCACAACTGCACTCAATGCATGAAGTTTCTATCAGGTGAGTTGAGCGGGTTATAGGGACGAATGTTATGAGTGGTGGAGTCGTGGAAGTCATCAGATAGCCACTGTTTTCTCGGAAGTGTGACATGAAGCTGTTTTGTTGCTATGTGTATGACCTTCATGCAGCGATCTTTTGTATCCAGCGCATAACAACATAGAGAACAATTTAATATTGGAACCTGAATTGAATGTGAGTCGCTTCTCAGACATCTCTGCTGGCAGCATAGCGTAACTTCTGCTGGAAACACACCATAAAGCCATCACAATTTCAGTGAATTTAGTTTTTATAACGCACGTGGCTTTCTTTGTGTTGGCTGTAAGCTAGCATTCTTGTATTTTCTAGCATTGTACAACTAATACTGAGAAGTACCAATACATCCTCGGTTATACTGGATGTTCTTAAGGAGTTTCTTGGCTTTCGTAAGGCGGTTTTTCTTGGCCTTTTTTTTTTTGTAACTAGTTTGACCTTGCGCTCAAGTAGTTGCCAGTAAACCAACCTCCATAAAATCACGTAGTACCCCTTCGATAACATCGCCGAACCCAACGCTGTGTGCCTTGGATTTTTTTCTTCTCATCTGGTTCTAACTGTGTCGTCGTCTTTTACACATTGGTCACTGTCGACGGCGCGCACTGGTTCACAAGTATAAAATAAAACGACTCAAAAGAAAACTGAAAATACATTCGCGGATGTCAGTTGAGTTCTGGGTGCGTGCGGGATGCAATCGGGGGAATTACTCTCCAAACAGTAACCAGTTAAGGTGCTGGTCTTGGTGGTGTCTACTCCGTCTCCCATCTTTCTCCCGCCAAGTTTCAGATTGCTTTCACGGATTTGTTGCATCCATTGTACAGCTTTTCAAAGAATGTCGTTGTTCAGATACAGTAAAAACGTTTACTATAATCATTCCTGCCATTGATTCCACATCGTCACAATTGTCTAGATCACATCTCACGGTTGCAGCTTAGATTAACGAATTATTAATCCGGCGCGAACCATCATGTTACTGTCGAAATATTCCGAGGCTTTCTGTCATTCATAGTCTTCAGCTGTTCAACACACTAATAGTATACAGAAACAGCTATTCGTTGCACTTTATCCTTATTAAATGCTTCATATAGATTTATTTGCTTCCACTACAGGAAAGTGTTATATATGATCAAAAGGTTCGTATTGAAAAAAAAAACAGTACAGAGGATGCATTGTGGCCTACTAAAAATGTCTAAAGATCCTCGTCGACATTCAAAAGCAAGAGTGTCTCAAGTAGTTGCCGATAATCCAACCCCCGTAAAATAACGTAGCCCCCACCCCCTCCGATAACATCGCCGATCCCAATGCTGTGAGCCGTGGATTTTTTCCTTCTCATCTGGTTCTGACTGTGTCGTTGTCTCTTACGCATTGGTCACTGTCGACGGTGCGCACTGGTTCACAAGTATAAAAAATAAAACGACTCGAAATAAAACAGAAAATACATTCGTGGATCTCAGTTGGGTTCTGGGTGCGTGTGGAATACAATCGGGGGAAGTTACCATCCAAAGAGTAACGTCCATATCTTAATTTTTTTTCTGTCGAGATCGATTTTGTCAGTTAATGTCATCTCATCTCGATCTTCTAAGGCTCAACGAACTGTGTTTGACTGTCAGTCACACAGCCCCTCTCTATAACTATCGTCAAATTAAGTGTATATTCGTGTGATTTTGACATGTTTAATAAAGTTACATATGCTCTGAATCTATTTTCATTGAGCTTAATAAACTGTTGCAATTTTAAGACAGCCTAATTAAATATGCACATTATAAACGTATATTTGTTTTAAGGAAACGCTAGCACACACACGCGCACACACACGCGCACACACACACACACACTCACATATATGTATGTGTATGTGTGTGTGAGGGTGTGTGTGTGTGTGTATAAAACCGATAAAAGACAAAGGAAATAACTATGTCTTTATTTTCAAGGATAGCTCATCGCCAAAATTAATCCTTCATACTCTTTTTTTTTTTTTTTTTACACAGTGATCACCACTTATCAAGGCCCGGAAGCCACTCAGGGATAAGGGTTATTGCAAGTACATTACGTTAGTGAGGAGATTTGATGAAGTGTTTAATTAGGGGGGCGGTTCATTAGGAATTTGTTAACATTAGACTTGAAGACATCCAAGTTGTAGTCCGGAGGGAAGCAGGCAGACGGAACAGAGTTCCACAGGCGCGCAGTTCTAAGAAAGAAGCTTTGTTCATGAAATCCGCGTTTTGATTTAGGCACAGATATAGAGTGGGGGAAATTTTTCACAGTGGATTCAGCTAGACGGGTGTTTTTCGTGAAAGATTGGCGAGGGGGGACCAGGGATTGGTGTTCAGACGAGCACCTACCATGAAAATAACGATAAAACAAGGATAGGCTCGCAACGTCTCTTCTGTGGGAGAGGGGTTGCAGGGTAGAGAAAAGGGCATCCCCCACTAAACAACGAAGTCTATTTTGTACTCCGTCAAGGCATGATAGGCTGTTTTTAGCAGCTCCTGCCCAGATATGGCAACAGTATTCCATCCTTGGCCGTACTTGGCTTTTATATAGATAGAGAATTGCATCAGTAGTGAGATATCTTCTGGAGCGGTAGAAGGATCCCACCATCTTTCCAGCGATCTTGGCAACATACTTGATGTACGTGTTCCATTTCAGATCAGGAGTAAAGGTCAAACCCAGAAGCTTATCAAAACACGGGGCCTCACCCAGACGAGAGCCATCCATCACAATTGATGCCAGCTGGGGATCAGAGCGTTGATGATGTAAGGATAGGAGTTTGGTTTTGGATGCATTAAAGGTAACTAGCCACATCTTCCCCCACTGAACCACGCGCTCGAGATCAGAGGAGAGAGAATCCGAGAGAACTTCGTCATTTACAGCCTTTCTCTCTCTCTCTCTCTCTCTCTCTCTCTCTCTATATATATATATATATATATATATATATATATATATATATATATATATATATATATATATATATATATATCATATTATCAATATATAATATATATATCAATCAAGAGAAGTAACTATGTTTAAAGGAATTCAGAATTAACGCTCTTGTTTCCAAAAATGGTTGATCCTCAAAATTAAAATTCGAATCTAGTCTACAATACTTTTTAATTCACAACTAGAAGAAATGAGACTCATGTCCTGCACAAAGATGTCTGAAAAAGTGAATTCACAGTCATTCACACTTCAAAACTAACGGAGTTTGATATGCCAAAATCATCACCTATCTAAGTACTTATAAGGATTAACGTTGCTTAACTTCGTTGATTCGTCTAGTTTTAGCGTTTCAGCGTTATATTGACGTAACAAAATATATACAGAATTAAAAAACAAAACTCTACTAAAAACGACAGCCGGTCAACTCATTCATAAAAATACTCAAGTACGCACAGCAGAGAAAAAAAAAAGATCATTCATACAAACGTCCCTGTCACTGATTTTTACACCTGAAAATCAGATGGAAATCCTGGGTTTTAAGTTCTTTGTTTGTCAACTTAAGACAGGATAAATACAGAACATAAAACTTTCGCAAATCCGAAGTCATTTTAATTTTTTTCCTCGCATGCATGATAATCCTTTCAGTTTATTTTATTATTATTATTTGCGAACGATAAATTACTACTAATGAGACTTTGTGTCCAAACAGTTAAAAAGAAATAACAAATAAACTTAACAAAAAACACATATCAAACAAGTAAACATAATTCAATAAAAATCAAGAGACAAGACGCGGCAAATAAGTGCTAAGCTCCGCCTACGCAATGACTTAAAAAGAAAAGCTTATAAACGATTGGTCAATTATTAAGCCTCCCTTTCCCCTCTTTTCTTTTATAGCATGTCTCCCATTTATTTTTATATAGTTTTCCTTGTGAGTTCTTTTCTCTCTTTTCGTACTTATTTTGTTGGCAACAAAGCAAATCATCTGTTTTGTCATGTCAATCAAATCCACCTACGTCTTCTGCCAGACCAATAAACAGTCTTTATCTAAATGACTTGAATTAACCACACCGGTGACTATGTCCCTTGAGACGCCATGATAGCATCATCCAAAGTCAATAATCATGATTTCGCCGAGACCAACTAATGGGGCCCCAAGAAAAAGAGACGGAAAGATAAATAGAAGAAAAACAAAAAAAAAGCAAGTCTTCGCCATCCTGACTGCCGTCATATTCTCCCCCTGGATTATCTTTATTGTCCTTGGCCCAATAATCTCATCTAATGTAATTTCGGGGTTTCTAGAAGCATCCATTGTTTGTCAACGCTAAGAGACCGGTACAAGAATTAAAACAGCTGTGCATAAAATTCCCCGGACGACGGAAGTTTCCCTCGTGTGTGTAGGCGTCGGAACAAAAAGTAAAAGTTTTTGCATCGAAAGACAGAAAATAGTTATAGAAACACATTCGACAAACTTTAATAGGTATTACTTATATATAAGAGACAGTGTTGCTGGTATAGAGCTCTTTTTTAATCAATTTTAACCCGAAACAAGGCACAGTGTCACTTTGAAGTAGGGGCTATTATCAGGGACATAATTTGCGGGGGCATTATGAAGGGAGATGAGTAGAAAGATGTTTGTTCACATTACACTTGAACTTCTGCATATCAGTTCAGTTGGGAAAGCAGAATCCTGGAAGGGAGTTCCAAAGACCTGCAATTCTGGGGGAAGAAAATATTGGAGTAAAAAGCTTCCTTACACCTAGGGATCTCTACTTTAAAGGGGTGGGACTTAGTTGCTTGTCGGGTTTGTCGGAGGTAGTCACGTCGAGGAGGAACAAGTGCTTGTAGTTCGTCAGAGCATTCACCATTAAAGTATTTGTAGAACAGGCAGAGGGATACAACATTTCGTCGATGGGACAGAGCCTGAAGCCTAGATGACAGTTCAGGACCTATCAGGTTGGCGACTCTCTTTTGAACCCTGTCCAGGAGTGAGAGACAAGCAGCAGATGTACCAGCCCAAATATGACAATAATACTCCATACATGGGCGAATGGTGGCCTTATAGCGGTACAGGATACTTTCAGGCGTAAGTATTTTTCTAGCACGGTAGAGAAAGCCTACCTTCTTTGCAGCAGCCTTCGCAATGCTCTCAATGTATCTATTCCAGTTCATGTTCACTGTAAACGTTAGGCCGAGGAGTTTAAAAGAAGTACTTTCAGGTAATGTGTTCTTGGCCATTGCTATTGGTGGTAGAGAAAGTTTCTTGTAGATATTAAAGGAAACAAGCTTAGTCTTGGCAGCTTTGATTACGTTTACATACCGGCTCTCGTGAGATCACGGAAATTAAGCAACGTTGAGTCTGGTCAGTAAGTGACCATTTAGGAATACCAAGCGCTGTATGTAGTGCTGTACATTGAAGGTTACAACTCCCAGATTTTAGGTAGAAACGAAGTAATTAGGATCGAATATTATTATTGAAGGAGAATTCTAAAATCGAACGCAGTTATTAAAAATTAAAATTAATGCATTTTTGTTAGATACGATTTCAGGAATGTAGGAATTATCCATTGTAGTCGGAATAATAGAAATAAAGAATGTTGATAGAGAAAGTTTGGGACTTGTGTTGCCAAGACACGTGTTGGAAGCATGTGCATGGAATTCAGGTGTCTGGCCCGCGTGATGACGTCACAAAAAATGTAGAATCAATATATACATTTAACTTGGACTAGAAGTCAGAGTAAGGCAGTCAATCAGAGAGTCAGAGAGAGTTCGGTAGAGCGGACCGGGGAAACTGAGAAAATCTTAGGAAGAGAAGTGGAGCAAAAGACGACAATGAAGCAGCATTGGCAGGCATCGAAATTATTATCACTAGCTGAATGAATAAATCTATGTATCTATAAAAGTGAACGTGTCTGTCTGTCTGTGTCTATGTACATTTCCCTACGCAATAACTCTGTCAATTTTCAGTTTACAGTCTCGAAATTTGATATACATGGTACTGAGATTTGGGAAAATCTTTGTAACCCGTTTTCGGACAGAAATTTAGCTGTTAAGGGGGCAAAGTTCAACGAGTTGACCTTTGAGAACTCTACCAAACTCCTCCGACAATTTGGGAACTAAACACTTGAAATTTTAGACATAGGTTACTTGAACGCTTTATTTGAGCCCAAAGCAATAACTGTTAATAATAGGGGTCAAAATTTAAAAAATTGACCGTTTTTTTTTGTTTTTTTTTTGCTTCACATACACCTCCAAACACCCAGGCAACGCCGGCCACCCATGCTAGTGTCTTATATTTGTTATGTAAGCTTTTTGCTTTCGTTTGTCATCAAGATGATGTGTTTTGTTTTCATCGTTTTGTAAAAAAAAAAAACTTTTTTTTATTGAAAGCCTCCTTCCAAATGTTGACTGTATCCCTCTCTTCAATAATGCATCTCCCTCTTGTTTAAATGACGTCCATTACAAATCTCAAATGTCTATCACATCTATTATAAATATGGAACCCTCGCAACGCAATAGTAGGGGGATATCGGCACCTCCTTGCGAGAACTGACCGGGATATACATGCGACTGAGAACTTTTGTTTTTTTTGTTTTGTTTTTTTACATGGGTGTCACCACTTATCAAGGCCCAGAGGCCACTCGAGGATAAGGGTTAATAGGTATACATTAGTCATTGTGATTTTAGCATAGTAAACAGTGGGAATTTTGTAACTTGGATTACTTAGGGGGACGATTCAATTAGAACTTGTTCACATTGGACTTTTTCTTTTTTTTTTTCATAGGTATCAACACATTATCAAGGCCAAGAGTCCACTCAAGGATAAGGGTTAAAGAGTGTACAGTAGAAATTGGACAATATAATAATCATTAGTAATGAAAATTTGTTAAATTTGATAACTTATATGGAACGGCTCATCAAGAACTTAGTTACGTTAGACTTGAAGACAACCATATTGTAGTCAGCCGGAAAGCAGGAAAACGGAAGACAATTCCACAGGCGTGCAGTTCTAATAAAAAAGCTTTGTTCATGGAATCTACGTTTAGGTTTAGGCACAGATAAAGAGTGGGGGGAATTATTGATAGTGTTTACAGCTAGACGAGTGTTTCTTGTGAAAGTTTTGCGAGGGGGGACCATAAATTGAAGCTCAGTCGAACACTTTCCATGAAAATAACGATACAGCAGAGACAAACTCGCAACATCTCTTCTGTGAGATAGAGGTTGCAAGGAAGAGAAAAGGACATCTCCTACGAGGCTACGAAGTCTATTTTGAACTCTATCAAGGCAGGACAAGTCCTTTCTAGCAGCTCCTGTCCAGATGTGGCAACAGTATTCCATCCTTGGACGTACCTGGCTCTTATATAGATAGAGAATTGCATCAGCAGTGAGATATCTACTGGATCGATAGAAAGATCCCACCATTTTTCCAGCGGCCTTGGCAACAGATTTGATGTACGTGTTCCATTTAAGATCAGGAGTAATGGTCAAGCCCAGAAGCTTGTCAAAACTTGAGGCCTCCTCAAGACGAGAGCCATTCATTTCAATTGATGCCAGATGGGGATCAGAATGTTGATGATGTAAAGAGAGAAGCTTGGTTTTAGATGCATTAAAAGTAACTAGCCACTCCTTTCCCCATTGTACTACATGCTCAAGATCAGAGGAGAGAGAATTGGAGAGAACTTGGTCGTTTACTGTCTTAGATGTGCTACCATAAATGGTAGTGTCGTCAGCATAAATATCTACAAACGATGTAAGGATGTGATTTGGAAGATCATTAATGTAGATCAGGAAAAGAGTTGGGCCCAGGATGAACCCCTGAGGGACACCGGCATTAATACTGTGGGCTTCTGATTTTTGCCCCTTAACTACTACTCTTATGAACCTATCAGAAAGAAATGATTTAATAATTGAGAAGACATTTCCAGCTATACCATAGCTAGAGATCTTATGAAGTAAACCTTTATGCCATACCCTATCAAAGGCCTTAGATATGTCAAGAGCAATTGCCCTAGAAAGGTTGCCTCCGTCGAGAGATTCGCTAATCCTATGAGATATAACTGTAAGCACATCTGCTGTAGATCTAGCAGAACGGAAACCATATTGAGTGTCACTAAGAAGGTTATTTTTGCTGAGATGGTTGATTACTTCTCTATTTAACACAGATTCCAGCAACTTACTCATGACGCACAGGAGACTTATTGGCCTGTACTGAGAGGAGGATGAGCGATCACCTGAATTCTTAAATACAGGGCATACTGATGAAATTTTCCAGGGAGATGGGAAACTATTCTCCTTAAGACAACGTTTAAATAGTTTTGTAAGTATGGGCGCTAGTTCAGGTTGAAGTTTTTTGAGTACTATAATTGTGAATTAATTATTTCTTTTATCACTTCCTCCTTTGGAGGAAGTCGTTTAGAGTGACTGGCACTGGTTGGTATATCTATATATGTATAAAAGTGAAATTGTCTGTGTGTGTCTGTCTATGTGTGTACATTTCCCTACCAAATTACTTTGCCAATTTTCCGTCTACAGACTTGAAATTTGGTAGTAGAGGTATTGAGATTTGGGAAAATCTTTTTAATTGGTTTTCGGCCAGAAATTTGGCTGTCAAGGGGTCAAAGTTCAATTATTTGACCTTTGACAACTTTGCTAAACTCCTCCGCCAATTTTGGGTCTAAACACTTAAAATTTTACATTTGGACATGGATCAAACTTTTTTACTTGATTTGAGCCCAAAGCAATAAATGTTAAGGCCAATTTTTGTTCTAAACATTTGAAATTTTACATAAAGTGTATTCAGACATAGGGCAAGCTTTTTAATCGGTTTTTGGCCGAAACTTTTGCTGCCAAGGGATCAAAGATAAAAAGATTTCACCTTTGCGGTCTCTAGCAAACTATTCGGCCAATTTTTGTTTAAGCATTTGAAATTTTACATAAAGGGTATTCAGATATGCAGCAAGCTTTTTAATCAGTTTTTGGGCGAAAATTTGGCTGCCAAAGGTCAAAGTTGAAAGAGTTGACCTTTGCAGACTCTACCAAACTCATCAGCCAATTTTAGGTTTAAACACTTGAAATTATAGATGTAGGTTACCTGGACATGAGTCAAACTTTTTAATACATATATACATATGCACATAAAGTTATGAACAGTACATAGGGCCCGAGCAAAGCCGGGCTGAACTGCTAATATATATATATATATATATATATATATATATATATATATATATATATATATATATATATATATATAGAGAGAGAGAGAGAGAGAGAGAGAGAGAGAGAGAGAGAGAGAGACCGTCCCACAACCTGCCTGCTTCATAGGATTATCTCCCACTACTGTTTATCGAACCCAACACTTTTCTTCGCCATCGCAAAACTTCTTTATCCGCTCATGCGCATTTTGAAATCTAAGCTCGTGACACCCAATGTTGTGCATATAAATAATTTATGTTATCTTGTATCGTGTATCTTGAAAGAAACTGAATATTATTTTAGTCGAAATATCGGTCTGTGTCCGGGTTGATTTAAAAAAAATTTCTCTTTACATAGGCATCACCACATTATCAAGGCCAAGATGCCACTCGAGGATAAGGGTTAAAGAGTGTACAGTAGAAATTGGACAATATAGTAATCGTTAGTAAATGGAAATTCGGTAAATTTGTTAACAAGTGGAACGGCTAATCAAGAACTTGTTTACGTTAGACTTGAAGACAACTATATTGTAGTCAGCTGGAAAGCAGGAAAACGGAAGACAATTCCACGGGCGTGCAGTTCTAAGAAAGAAGCTTTGCTCATGGAATCTGCGTTTAGGTTTAGGCACAGATAAAGAGTGAGGGGAATTATTAATAGTGTTTTCAGCTAAGCGAGTGTGTCTTGTGAAAGTTTGGCGAGGGGGGACCATAGACTGAGCTCAGTCGAACACTTTCCATGAAAATAACGATACAGCAGAGACAAACTCGCAACATCTCTTCCGTGAGCTAGAGGTTGCAGGGAAGAGAAAAGGACATCTCCTACGAGGCTATGAAGTCTATTTTGGACTCTATCAAGGTAGGATAAGTCCTTTCTAGCAGCTCCTGTTCAGATGTGGCAACAATATTCCATCCTTGGACGTACCTTGCTCTTATATAGATAGAGAATTGCATCAGCAGTGAGATATCTATTGGATCGATAGAAGGATCCCGCCATATGGGTGCTAGTTCTGGTTGAAGTTTTTTGAGTACTATAATTGGAATACCGTCAGGGCCGGTTGCTTTACTGGAATCAAGGTTTTTGATTAGCTTGACAACATCACGTACAGATATATGCATATCACATAGTGTGTTTTCTGATACAGGAGGAAATATTGGGGGTTGACGGCCTTGAGTATGTTTCTTCGGAATTGTGTTTGCTGTATTTTTTTCATTGTATACGAAGAGTCACGGAAAACGGATGTTTTTAGAACTCTCCTTGCTCTCCTTGAGTAAAGGATAGGGAGTGAGGAAGGTACTATTTAAACCTTTATTAAGATTTCGTTTAGCTTGTTGTTATTTGTTTATCTTTTACGTTAAGTTTTGTTTTAGTTACTGATTTTGAATTGCTTTTCTTTTCAGTTCATTGCCCTCATGCTACCTTGGAGTCGTGAACAATGTGTGTTTGCTTATGACACATACGGGGAAAAATGGTGAAGAAGTTTTTCTTAAAAACATCCGTTTCCCGTAAATCACCCTGTATTTCATCTATACATTATGTGGGATTTTAATACACTAAACATCACAAACACACACACACACACACACACACACACTCACACACACACACACACACACACACACACACAGGCGATAATTGAATGAATCATATTAGACAAAACATTTTATTAAGTATTAATTTGACCGCCTATTTTGACTTCTCTTAAAGAGTCAATTCTAGCATTAACGAGGCTATAAACAACATTATGATATTTAAAAGTTTTATCCACATACACGTGTGTTCACTCGTTTTCAGTGTGGAAGGTGACTTTTCTGCTGGTCATGCTATTCGAACCCCAGACCAAAGTCACTTCTTAGTTTTCAACTCTAACCTTCTTTATCGATGCAGTCAACATTGGAGAAATGTAAAAAAAAAAAGAAGAAAATTCAACTTTATTTATGTTTTTACAAATAGATATATTTAGTAGGCTGTTCGATAATCCATTTGGACGGAACAAAATGCATTCCAATGTAGCAAAATTGAAGCTGGCCTGCCAGGATACTATATATACAGATTGTTGGGGACGCACTCCTACTACCGGGAATAATCAACTATTCCATGACGTCACTTCCATCCATCACATCACTTGCGAAGAAATAGAAATCTGTAAAAGTCATAAAGGTAAATATCTAACGTGTTATATAATTTGTTAGTACTCTTCTTGAATATAAACCCTTTGTAATTCAGTGCCCGCTAGGAGACTTTATATTTATATATCACTATATATTTGTGAGGTGGTAGGGGTTCAAGGGGTTCGTCCCCCAGACAGAACATCTAGACGCGGGTTTCGATTATATAGGTAATGATCACGTGTTCGATAATTTGAACAGAGTTTCGACAGATTTAAAATGAACCTCCTCGAGATTTTTCGTTCGTCGTTTAATGTCTAATTAAGAAAGGAAAATTAATTTTAAATTGGAAGCCATGTTTAATTTCGGAAGAGTTTCCGATGATTAGCTATTCTTTACTAAATCTGAGGATGAAGAGTTTTTCAGTGGGTAGCTATTCTGTACAAGTCCTGGATATAAAAAAAAATGTTTTCGATTGGTATAAGTCTCGGACTTCAAAATTTTGCAGGCAAAACGAAAAAAATCTTTCTCGTGTTGACACGAAAGAATTGTGTATGGGAATGCTAAACGATTCAATATTTTTATGGAGCAATACTGGTTTCTGATTGGTTGTTAGCAGACCGCGGAGCCATTTGATTAGTCATTTCCTATTACTAGTGTCAATAAGTAAAACATACCAACTTTTTTTAATCATGCCATAGTATCCATAAAAATATTGCAACAATAATTAAGAAGAAATTAATTTTAGTTAATATTTTATAAGGAAAAATTTTCGCTCTTTCTCCTCTTTTGTGAACAAACTACTCTTAACAATAAAACTTTTAAAACCGCCAACACGCATCCTTGTGCCTCCATGTACGAATTTTATTAATCTTAAGTTGAACAGATGGTCAAACTCTACTGGACAATCCAATGATACAGATACACATAGGGGAAAAGCGGCGATGGAACTAATGAAAACCAGGCTGCACGTATGTCCAAGGGTGTTCCAAAAGTAATGCCTCCTATTTTTATTTCGCCCAAATGGATAAGAGGGGATTGCAATTTGCATTGTTATGATAACCGAACCTATGCATTTATGGCCTTATAGGTTTATCTTTCTGTTGCAGACTCTAAAAAAAATAACCCCTGTCATGGACGTGCGTAAGAAACAGAGATGCAGAAAAAAATTGGACCGATCAACATTCACCGAAGCCTGTTGAACGATTATCAAGTCGGTGCAGTTGATGTTAGCGCAGTTATAAGATGGGTTCGTTGATTACAGAATGACGAAAGAGATGTGAGTAACGAAGCGCTCTCCAGACGGCTGCGCACAGTAACTACCCCATCGCTGGCAAAAGTGCATTGAAAATGGTGTTAACTATGTAGAAAAAAATCCTGGGCCACAAAAGATCGCTTGTTTTAAGGGTAATACTCCCGTCTTCAAAGCTCTTCAAGATTTTGAAAGTAAAAATAGAGTGCATTACTTTTGGAATGGCCTTACTATTGGCAACTTTTATTCAACTGAATTGTTCTTGATCGCTCACTGGCGATAACAGTGAGTACGTGTTTGGTATAAAGAGCATGCGCTTCCCATGCGCTCCGTTCGTTTAACGGTTCTTCGTTTAACGTTTATGAAAATCTTATATTAGTTTAAAATCTTAACTTATTAACGTAAAATCGTTATTAACACTACTCTAAAACTACTTATTTTTATTTATATTCATGTAAAAAAAAACATTAACTCTGCAGATTGAATCAAGTTGAAATTACATGTGAACCGATGAATATGTAGCCTTCTTGCAAAAATAAAATGCTGCTGGCAATAACATTTGGTACTATCAGAGCATCCGTCGTAACCGGGTTGTAAAATACGCTCAAATAGTTTAATTTACGCAGATTTCATATTTATTATTATAGAAACAGTTCTCCATGGTTATTAGTCCTTTTATAGAGTACTTATTTAGAAAGTAACACACACATGTATAGATATATTATTCTTATATATATATTATTCTTATATATATATTATTCTTATATATATAGTATTCTTATAAACATATTATTCTTATACATATATTATTGTTATATATATATTATTGTTACGAGATTATATATATAATTGTTATATATATTATTGCTATATATACAAGAATAAAAAAGCATTGGAAATGCAAAAGGATATAGGGATGGTATGCCAAAAAGTATACAAACAAGATATCTATGAATAGCTAGGCACATGGAAATAGAATTGCATCCAAAGTATAGCCCTATAGCTTTTCTCCAATCTTCATTCCGTGCCATCATTACAGTTGTAAAAAGCTATAGGGCTATACTTTGGATGCAATTCTATTTCCATGTGCCTAGCCATTCATAGCTATCTTGTTTGTATACTTTTTGGCATACCATCCCTATATCCTTTTGCATTTCCAATGCTTTTTTATTCTTGTTAATTAGTATTTTTACTTACAGTCTTATTTTTAAACTTACATTCATGATAGTATTGTCTTTTTTAGGAGGCGGCTCATTGCCGCCTCCATTAGTAGCAGGTCGCTTCCTGCTGGGTTTTAGGTCTTTGGGTTTTGGGCCTTAGGAGTTGCCTCTTGGTCCTCCATCGGTTCTATATTACATAGAGAGTGCTACCGCCTCTCTGATAAAACAGTTAGAGTATTATAAAGTTCTAAAATGTTCATACCTTCACTATTAAATTTTTCTTGACTTTCTTGCAGTTTCTTTTGCGGTTAATTTAACTTATTTCCTTTGGCGTTTGGTGAGTTCTTAGAAGAACTGGTCTGATCTACTTTTCTTAGCGAGCGAAGAGATCCAGCTGCATTTAACAATGGTTGCTATAGTGTATTTTTGCGCATGCGTGAGAATTTCAAGTTTCGTCCTTATTTTTCAATAGTTTAACAGTAGACATGTGTCTTTCTGCCAAGAGCGACAGACGTCAGTGTTAGCCATGATCGTCTAGAGGTTAGGACCCCACGTTGTGGCCGTGCTAACTTAGGTTCGAATCCTGGTCACAGCATTGACATTTTGTACATATTTTACAGTCCAAAATCTGAAGAATTATTTGTTTTATAACATTGTTTTTTGACGTCGTACTTGCTGATAGGTTACTCTTATAACAATTTTGATCAACTGAGATGAAGATTTCGTGGTTTCATTAACGCTGGTGGGTTACTGTTTAAAGAAAAAACCTTAACGTCCACCTCAAATATTCAGCGTCCAAGAAATATAGGCCACTGGCAAACTGGAACATCTGTGAGCATCCGGTGTATTATTTG
Source organism: Euprymna scolopes (assembly GCF_053919585.1). NCBI lineage: Eukaryota > Metazoa > Mollusca > Cephalopoda > Sepiida > Sepiolidae > Euprymna > Euprymna scolopes. Next base: position 150,098,950 of record NC_136488.1, read on the forward strand.
GAGCTGTCCCTTTTGAGAGAAGTTCCGTGTTCGAAGTGGTCTGTCTACATTGGGTATATAGTGTTTAAAACTTGTTATTACACGTAATGTTATTTAATTATGGAGTTAGCTAAAAAGCGATGGATCACTGCACTTCTCCGTGTAAAGAGCAGTCGATTGATGCTTGAACTGTTGTCAGAGACCTTTCGTACACCGAGATACATCGTCTCAAAAGAAAGAAGAAAGAAGAAGAAAGAAGAACAATTGGCCATTTTTGTACCCTTTTTTTTTTTTTGCTCTCTTTTGACATTTTAACCGACGTTCTGACACTCGCTGGATTCGTAAGACACTTCTCTGTAAGAATATGTGCTTTTTGAAACTTATAAGTTGATTTTAGTTGAGATTTGGATAGTTTTGTTTTGTAGGCGTATATAGGCGTGTACGGGCCATCCCTATATAGAGAGTGCTACCGCCTCTTTGATATTATTGTTATATATATAAATATATTATTGTTATATGTATATATATTATTGTTATGTGTATTTATATTATTGTTATGTGTATATATATTATTATATACATATTATTGTTATATATATATATTATTGTTATATGTATATATATTATTGTTATGTGTATATATATTATTGTTATGTGTATATATATTATTGTTATGTGTATATATATTATTGTTATATACATATTATTGTTATATATATATTATTGTTATATGTATATATATTATTGTTATGTGTATATATATTATTGTTATGTGTATATATATATTATTGTTATATACATATTATTGTTATATATATATATTATTGTTATATGTATATATATTATTGTTATGTGTATATATATTATTGTTATGTGTATATATATTATTGTTATATGTATATATATTATTGTTATATACATATTATTGTTATATATATTATTGTTGTATATATATATTATGTTATATATATTATATATTATATATTATATATATTATATATATTATTGTTACATATATATTATTGTTATATATATATTATTGTTATATATATATTATTGTTATATATATATATTATTGTTACATATATACATATATATATATATATATATAATAGCAGTTCCGCTCGGCTTTACACGGGCCCTATGTACTGTTTATACTTTCATTTGCTTATGTATATATTAAAAACTTTGAATATGTACGGTAATGCCTTTCTATATAATAGGCTTCTTATCTACACCAGAGAAAAGTTAGTAGAGACCGCAGAGGTTGATTTTTTTAAAGTTTTGACCCCAATTTTGACCCTTTAACATTTATAGTTTTGGGCTCAAATTGAATTAAAATGTTTGACCCATGTCAAAGTAACCTACATCTAAAATTTCAAGTGTTTAGACCCAAAATTAGCCGAGGAGTTTGATAGAGTCTTCAAAGGTCAACTCTGTAAACTCTGACCTCTTGCCAGCCAAATTTTCGCCCAAAAACTGATTATAAAGCTTGTTGCATGTCTGAATACCTTCTATGTAAAATTTGAAATGTTTAGATCCAAAATTGGCTGATTAGTTTGCTAGAGACCGCAAAGGTAAAATCTTTTGAACTTTGACGTTAGAGTTCTCAAATGTCAAATCATTGGACTTTGACCCCTTTACAGCTAAATTTCTGACCGGAAACCGATTAAAAAGATTTTCCCAAATCTCAATAACCCTTTTGTCAAATCTCGAATCTGTAGACCGAAAATTGGCAGAGTTATTTGGTATGGAAATGTGCATAGACAGACAGACACACATACAGATATTTAAACTTTTATAGACATACTAGCATGGGTGTGTGCTGAGCAAAAAAAAAAGGTCAATTTTTTAAAACTTTGACCCCTATTATGACCCCGTAACATTTATTGTTTAGGGCTCTAATAAAGTTAATAAGTTAGATCCATGTCCAAGGAACCTATATCTAAAATGTCAAGTGTTTAGACCCAAGATTTTCGGAGGAGTTTGGTAGAGTTCTCAAAGATCAAATCGTTGAACTTTGACCCTTTAACAGCCAAATTTCTGGCCCAAAACCGATCACAAAGATTTTTCCAAATCTCAGTACCATGTATATCAAATTTCGAGTCTGTAGACTGAACATTGACAGAGTTATTGCGTAGGGAAATATACACAGACACACGAACACGTTCACTTTTATAGATATACTAGCATGGGTGCCCGGCGTTGCCCGGGTGTTTGGAGGTGTATGCTGAACAAAAAAAAACAAAAAAAACGGTCAATTATTTTTACTTTGACCCCTATTCTGACCCCTTAAAATTCATTTTTTTTTTGTTGCTCAAATCGAGTTATTAAGTTAGATCCATGTCCAAGGAACCTATGTTTAAAATTTCAAGTGTTTAGACCCAAAATTGTCGGAAGAGTTTGGTAGAGTTCTCAAAGGTCAAATCGTTGAACTTTAACCCCTTAACGGCGATATTTCTAGCCGCAAACCGATCAAATCGATTTTCCCAAAGCTCAGTACCCTGTATATCAAATTTCGAGTCTGTAGACTAAAAATTAACAGAGTTATTGCGAAGGAAAATGTACACAGACACACAGACAGACACACAGACAGACAGACACACAGACACATTCACTTTTATTCGTTTTATGCGTTTTATTCGCATTAAACACCGCTCCTGTCTAAATTTGCCTTGTAAATATGGATTAGTTGTTCGTACCGTTTTCTGTATTTGTTCTTGTTTTCTGTTAGAGGAGACATATTTCTTGATCAGGACACTTATTAGTTTTGTTACAATCAAAACTATCCTTTCTTGGAGGAGGGTAATGAGGGTTTCCGCACATTAGAAACTGACCTTGGGTTTAACATTTCCTCATAAATGTGTTATATTATCGTCTACCAAAAAAAGGCACCAAAACGATGTATATTGTATAATCGTTTAAATGTTGATATGCGTACTTGAGACAAAGAGTCCATCCTGATGTGCATATGTGTCGCTTAATGTTGGTGATTCTTCACTGTTTGAACCGTAGAATTATGTTGTTGCTGTCTATTTATGATATATTCATATCTAATTGTTCATATGCGGGGTGTGTGTGATACATGTATTTTGAACATACCTTAACTTCATGCGTCGTTGATCTTGTCCACCTGGAATTCATCTTGTGTCATGGAGGGAAAACTGGAACCTGTTTGAATGAATATTCATTCACTTCCAAGAACGATGATTGGTTTTTATATAGTTTTTATTCACCTTCCAAGTGCCGATCGCAGAAGAATGGAACGTGAATATTTTTGCTTGCGTGTTTACTTCTAGATCTCTATTTTCACACACGTCAGCTCCCACCCCAGTGAAGGGGTGGGGGCGACCTGTTAAACCGTCCGCTCTTCTTTACGTCCAAATTCCAACTCTCTGATCTCCAGCTAACCTGATCACGTGACTCACACGCAGATCCAATCAGGTGACCAGCCCTTCCGGTAAACGTGTCTATAATATGATTTATATTCTTCGTTTCATCTCCCGTCCATCTCTCCAGTTAGAAAGATAGATAGATAGATAGATAGATAGATAGATAGATAGATAGATGGACACTTTCTTCTGTTCGACCGATTACATAACAAATGGGCACTTGTTGCTTTTCAGTTTAAAAATGAAAATAGTTTCCCCCCCCCCTCCCCAACTATGGTTAAAGTAGTAAAGTCGACTCGACAAGAGATTTTTATTCTTGGACCCCAAAATCAACAGAGATTAAGTCTTTCCTGTAATGATCTGGCCCCTGTGGATTTTGCAGTGGGATGTTAGTTCTGTACAGTTCTAGGAGGTTCACCCTTCCAGGCGTTACCTTCTCACTTTGAGAAGGAGTTTAACTAATCGCTTGAGCCACCCTTACCGGGGAATTCTGACGAGGCTTCCCAGGCAGTTTTTGAAGGTTAGAGTGCACTTGCTTGGGAGCACTGACTTCACAATCCCACTTCTTGGCCCTGGTGTAACAGTTCTTGCAGTAGAAGAGAACTATATACCCTATGGCATCGTTGTCGCTATTTGATAGCAAGGCATAATCACGTTGAAACATTGGTTCCCGTTAGATCTTTGGAGTTAAACAATGTTGAAAACCGGTCAGAACTAAATAAGTGTCCATTTGTAAACTCCGGGTGCATTGTTTTCGGTTATCTTACCACTGGACTCAAGCAATGTCGGTTAAGTGGAGGTGTAGTTAGCCATTGCGCAACCCTTGCTTTACAATAGACTCCCTGCGCAGTCACCTTTACAAGACTAAACGGAGGCTTCTCAAGCGCAAGTTGACACGTGAGAAAAATAATGAATTCTCTTGTGAGATGTGTTCTTTTATTTTGTTTATATTTTCACACTATCAAACAACGGAACGGGTTTTACGATTGGGCTTGTTTCATCAGCAAACTGATAATAATCACCAAATAGAACATACATTTAGATCCAGGCTTACTATTTGTCACTACACCCACAGCAAAACATACAAAATATCGATATATTCTTGTTTTAATAATAAATTCCACTTCATAAACGAAACACATATCTTGAATTTTAAACGTCTATATTTCATTTCACATTTAGAATAAAAAAGAAACATTTTTCCACGTCTTAGACGCACCACTCTACTCTTACGTTCCTGGATATAACCTAAAACTATATTCGATGGTGAGGCCCCACCTTGCGGGCCTTGGGGAGTGTGGAGCCACCCTTTAATTGCCATTGCTCCAAGGTCCACTCTGTTAGGGTCCCAACTATGGGTTAAAAGAATCCGACTTAAAACACAAATATACTCCATTAAAAATCGTTCCTCAAAATAACTAGATTCGGCATTAAATAACCTGAAAAAGGTTGATATGCCGTAAAACAAAAACAACCAACCAACCAACCATGTTTTGCTTTAAATTAATAACCATGAGAAACTTTTTATAATAAAGACGAAACGAAAATGTTGTTTTGTTTTTATAATTCAAGCTCTACAGTCTCTCATCCCGCGTAGAAGACTGCTTTTGCTAGTATAGCAATGGATAATGGAGGTAGATAGAATGTTCTTTTATTTTTGGCGGGAAAGTGGGCGGTGTGATAAGGTTGAAAAAAAAAAAAAAAAAAACATGGCTGATCTGGTTGGAGTTGATTAATCCAGCTTTCTTTTTCTGTCATCGCTTCGTCTATTTTCAGATCGGACTTCCGAACGTCCAGAAAGAATGCGAGGATCGAATGCGGAGATTAATAAATTTGAAAACACGCAAACATGAAATTGTTTGTAAGCAACAACGTCCGGTATGCGAAAACATTTATGGCCCGCTTCCCTTTTGTACTCCGCCATGTTTTTTTTTTTTTTTTTTTTTTTTTCTCTAGATGTTTTGCGGTTTTGCGGTTCAACGTGATACATTCTGTATCGCATTTTTTATGTTGGCGTGTGGACGAATAAGAACAAACTTACCATTGGCCATTCTCTTTGTTTTGGATGCCAACGTGTGCAATGGAATTTTATAGGTTAAATCATAGCGAAACTATTTTACGCTTACTTTTTTTTTTTTTTTTTTTTCAAGACTGCGCAAAATGTTTTGGCCGGTTTCTAGAAGGGATGTATATTGTTATTACTTAAACATATCACACTGATTAATTTATATCTTTTTCCGTACTGTAGCATTTATAAACCTGCAATTTCCACAAAGTTACTCGGGTGTATCCGGCGGTTGACAGGAAGAACCGGAAACGGTTGACAAGTAGTTTTCTGGATATTAAGACATTATCTTCCAATGTATTACTTTATGAATTTCAGTGGTCTTTGTCATTCTTAACATGGGGTGGGGGTCGTCATAACGATTTCTGTTTATTGTAATAAGGTTCGATCGGCTGTTCTCGGTTATTCCCACCATCTGCCGGGCACACCCGAGTAGCTTCGTGGACATCGTGGATTCATAAATGCAGAAATACCCTTATTTCTTTCAGATTATTACAACATTATTCATATTTTTCTGTAATATTCTCGCCAATATTAACCCTAAAACAACAATCAACAAATAGGAAGACATCTTCCACCGTGCTAATGCTCGTCCTCACTCAGTACTATTGACCAAAGATCCCTTGGGAGAATTAGGTTAGACAATCGTACCCCATTCTGCATATTCTTCCGAATTAGCTCTCTCGGATTATCACTTATATCGAAGATTACGAATCCATTTAGATAGCTTTAGGTTAAGATAAAGAAAAGAGATTGAAAATGAGTTTGATTCATATTTCAAATGAAAACCTACAGAATTTTACAAGTGATGCACTTTAACAGATAAGTTATAGAGAGCAAAGGTCTTTGTTGCCATAGATAAAGATGTAAAACAAAACACGCAGGTTTTCATTTTCATGACGAATTTTGAAATTGACATAATCTTTTGCACTCCTGTAATATATAGGTATTTGAAATAGTATTTATGCATCTATATCGGATGATTGTGGTTTTTCTAATTGGTTATTATTGTGTGTGTGTGTGTGTGTGTGTGTGTGTGTGTGTGTGTGTGTGTGTGTGTGTGTGTGTGTGTGTGTGCGGTACATATGAACTTCAGGTGCTTTGCTACATAGTGTTTCGCATTCAATGCTTGAGATGTTTTTTTTTTCGTCTCTAAAACAATATGAGTCGATGATGCAATTTTTTAGAAAAGACTGCCCAAGATGTGAATTTTCTTGATTGTAACGGCATCTGTGTCGTATCTTGCAGCGAGGCTGTACCCCAGTAAACATTATTTTCGGTATTTACATGTCCTGACAGCAGGAAGTGCACTTCGTCAGAGAAGCAAACATAATTCAAATAGTTGGGATTGGTTTCAATTGTGTCACAAAACCATTTATGCGGGGTTGCTCGTGGTTTTGCGTAAGGTTTTGCTTTATTTATGAGAGACATTCCAAAAAGTAATGCTTCTATTTTTTTATTCTGTTCGAATAGATCAGCGGGTATTGGAAATTGCTTTGTCATGATGGCTGAAGTTAAGCATTCATGGTCTGAAAGATTCATCTCTCTGTTGCAGATATTGACTGCGTAAGAGTCTGAGAAAGCAACGTCTGTCACGGACATGCCTCACAATCAAATTCCTGTCAAAATGCATTGAAAATAAAGGTAATTATGTAAAAAATACATTCTGGGACATAACTGCTCGTTTTAAATTTATCACTCCCGTTTTTGTGGCTCTTCCACTTTTTGAGTTGAAAACCGGAAGCTTTATTTTGGAACCACCCTTGTAAATCTCGTAAGGATAGAAATGAAGGTCTGATGCAAGAACACGTCGCAAAGGTTCTCAAGAGATTCACAGCTCTTGACTAAGTCGTCGAAGTGATTTCTTAGGACTCCGCACCACCGACTTCCATACAGCATCAATATTGCTTTTTGTCCTAGCACTCACTCTCTTACCCGACACAATGCCTCTTAGACCTTTCGAATTAAACATTTTCACACTTCCAAACTTTCTGTATTTCTAAACCCAGTCAAAAAATCCTGCTTCTTGATGACGCATAGCGACATTGAAACATTCTCAGAAATTTGGCTTGTATGTTTTGTAAGTAAAATAGATCTCCGCGCAAAATATTTTTCTTAACTAACCATGACATGTAAGGGGAGAATATTTGGTAAATTTTTACAATCCAAGTCCGCGCCGTTTAGTTTTTGAAAATAGCAAAATAATACTATCTCCCAATGTTTGGATTGTTTCTACTTGTTTTTAAATGTTTGGAACTTATGAGCCCTCCTCACCCTAGTCTACCTCCAAAATTAAAAAAAAATTCTAACGGTCAAATGTCTCGTTGACCGCTAGGTGGCCAAGAAGTCGGTGTTAATTTTACGTTAAATTTATGTAGGAACATGGATCCCCCCTTTAAAATGTTAATTTTTAAAATATTTTTTCAATTCCTTCTTTTCTATTTATTTTAAAGCTGTTGAAACGTGAAAGCTAAAAACAAAAAAAACAAAAAAAAAAATTAGATTTTGAATATTTTAAGAAGTAAACTATACTGGATTTGATTGTATTATTATTATTATTATTATTATTATTATTATTATTATTATTATTATTATTTTCTTTTTTTATATACAAACCATCTACTAATTGGCTAGTTGTGTTCAAATCCCAAGAGCGATAGGAGCCTTCTATCATGTTTGAAAGTGACAGCATGTTCAACGAGCGAGATCGGAGATGCGGCGCTGTATAACTTATGCTCTCAACCGATCCAAGTTATGACAACAGAATCATCGCCAGCATTATGAAAATGCAAATCCGGACGATTCAACGCTTGAGGGCGCAGCTCAACGAAATATCCGGCCACAGTTATGGGGTTTGGTTTAGTTTCAAGTGAGGGCCACATCATGCCACCTTACATCTTTGAAGTCGGCTTGAAAGTCAACATCAAAGTGTACCTTGGTGTGATAAGAGGTGTGGTGATCCTCTCGTGAAATCAGGTGGCCGCTGGCAAACCCTGGGTGTGACAGCAGGACTCAGCACCGGCTCCAAAGAGACCCAGGCTTGTCTTCAGGGGCGCTTTCCGCTTCTCCCCCAATCCGAACACGCTGAATTACTTTGTTTGGTCAGACATCGAGAACACCGCAAGATAATCTCCCATAGCACCAAAGTCAGCCTGATCGCCACCATCCGCCGAGTATTCGCCGAGCTCCCGCTGACGCTTGTGGAAAAGGCATGCTCCCAATTCCGGACCCGTATCGACGAAGTGATTGAGGCCACATTAAATAGATGTCAGCTCTACTACATACTCAAGTTAACAGAATTGATTTTTTCAATAAAAGTTTTAAAATAAAGCTCTATTGTTGTTTTCTTTAGGGCGACAATTTTATCATTCCACACTGTATGTCATTTATTGCTTAAGCTTTAAAAACTATGATATTATTAGAAAATGATATGAATTATGTACAATTAGATTTATTATGAAAGATTATCAGATGAAAATACATCTGGTGTTGAAGGGTTCAATTTGAGAGCTTTTGGTGAATGTAGAATTGCAATTACGCTCACGTCAATTCTAATGCGGAATGGTAGCTTTTGTCGAGATCCAATAAATCGAATGCAACGGACTATTTATTTTTATGTAAATTTACACGGCTACAAAAGAAATGAAATGTAAACTAATCATTTACAACATGGATGTAGATTTGAATTATAACACTTTATCCCAAATTCGTCATGAATTAATGGAATGCTAAAACTGATTTATATGCCGTTGTAATATTTCAGAGGGGAATGGTATTTTGTGCTTATAATTATTATTTATATTATTACGGTTTGAGTCTCTTATTACGTGTGTATTTATGCATATGGTCGTATTACCTCCAGTGTATATATATATATATATATATATATATATATATATATATATATATATATATATATATATATATATTACAGTGTATATATATGTATATATATATTAAAGTGTATATATATTACAGTGTATGTATATATATATTACCGTGTATATATATATTGCAGTGTATATATATATATATATATTACAGTGTATATATATATTACAGTATATATATATATATATATATATATATATATTACAGTGTATATGTATATTACAGTATATATAACAGTATATATATATATAACAGTATATATATGTGTGTGATGATAAAGTCACCACACCTTTTTTTCTGTTTCTTGGTCTTCTCTGATCGATTCTTCCCGTCTTTGGTCGATGCTGTAAAAGGAAAATCTGACGAAAACATAACGCCGATTTTCTGGAATGGATTCTTTATTCGTCTACGAGTGAACACGTGGAGAAGTCATCGCATTGTCAACTCACTTCTTTTATTTTTCTTCGCATTAACCCTGACACGTCTGCTTCGCCCAAAATCCGAAGCCAGACTCGACACGTCTTTTTCACCCAAGATCAAACTGCACTTGCATGCGAGCGAAAAGATTTCTCCCCCCTTTCTCTCTCTCTCTCTCTCTCTCTCTTTCCTTCTCTTTCCACATTTTCTTTCACACGAACCGAATGACATTTCAGATGACACCGTCGACCTCAATTACAGCATTTGACACACGTCAGCACTTAACCCCTTGAACTCGCTTTTCACTGACCAACCTGTCAGGAAAACCATACTTTCCAACATGCCGGAGTAACCCGGGATAGATTATATAAACAAAACAATAAAACATTTTGGATCTCTATATCTCAAATCCATTTCATTTCCGGTTTCATTAATTGCTTTCGATAAAAAAAACAAAAAAACTAGCAGGGTAAGGCGCTCGGTCGCAAAATACGCTTAATATGATATTTTAATTTATCCAGATTTCGTACATATTATTATAGAGTCGTGATTTTAAAAGTAAAAAAAAGTATTTGGGTGGCATCAGCAAGAATCGAAACCGAAAGCAAAACTAGCATTCAAAGCTGGTGACGTTACCACTGTAATAACGTGACACGTATATGAACTGATTAAAAATCAACTAAGATGAATGTACAAAATGTATAACTATTTTAACCGGCTAAAGGCCCATAAAAGAACGGTTCATAAAAAATCCAATTATTTGAAGTTCCTAGCGATGCTCTTCGACCTTTAGTAGTGCTCTTTAGTTTCACCAATAATATTCTTTTGCATGCTATCGATTTTTTCCTGAAAAGATGAAAGAGCTCTCGAGAAATTTCCGCACATATTATTTAAATTTATTTATAAATTTTGTGCCTACAAACATTTATATATATATATATATATATATATATATATATATATATATATATATATATATATATATATATATATATAGCTTTCGGGTTGAGATACAAGTGTAGTATCTGTTCTGATGCTAAACTTAAGTTAATGTTTACTTATTCAATGTAAGGGGAACCCTTATATTCTAGAGCAATTTGTATTTTTGCACCTACCAGAGTGCCCATTTTTGGGGAGCTGGGATATATATATATATATATCTGTGTGTGTGTGTGTGTGTGTGTGTGTGTGTGTGTGTGTGTGTGTGTGTGTGTGTGTGTGTGTGTGTTATAATAAGGAAAATAATACAAAACTCTCGTCAAGTTCCAAGTATTGTACTCATAATCAATTTTTACTTCCTGTCTTATAAATGTTAAATGTGGCCACACCTGCGGTGATTTTAATGCGACACGAGAGTCCCGTGCAGACGCACATTATCATGTAAGGATCCACTGGGTTGGTCGCGGCTGTTCCAAGCTTACACTAGCAACTGAACCAGAAGAGTGACTACTACTGTCCTCCGTTGACAGATACTTAAAACTTGGGAAAAACTTTTTCTTAAAGGTCATTAATTTTATTACTATACTTAAAAATTAGAAAAAAAGAATGTTCTAAAAGGTCATTAATTCTGTTACGATATATTAAACAGAAAAAAAAATTTTCTAAAAGGTCATTAAGTTTATTACGATATTTAAAACAGAAAAAAATATATTAGAGGTCCTTAATTCTGTTACGATATTTAAAACAAAACAAAAAATTCTAAAAGGTCATTAATTCTGTTACGATATATAAAACAGAAAAAAAAATTTCTAAAAGGTTATTAACTTTATTACGATATTTAAAACAGAAAAAAATATATTAGAGATCCTTAATTCTGTTACGATATTTAAAACAAAAAAAAAATTCTAAAAGGTCATTAATGCTGTTACGACATTTGAAAGAAAAAAAAAATTCTAAAAGGTCATTAATTCTGTTACGATATTTAAAACAAAAAAAAATTCTAAAAGGCCATTAATTCTGTTACGATATTTAAAACAAAAAAAATTCTAAAAGGCCATTATTTCTGTTACGATATTTAAAACAAAAGGAAATTTCTAAAAGATCTTTAATTATATTACGATATTTGAAACAGAAAAAAATTATCTAAAAGATAATTAATTCTGTCACGATATTTAAAACTTTTTAAAAAATTTCTAAAGGGTCATTTATTTTTTACGATATTTAAAACTTAAAATGTTTGTTTTTATTCTATACAAACAGGAAGACTCCTCCGCGAAAAACATACATAAAAACTAAAATAACAAGAATCATAATGAAAAAGGAGTAGTTTACATAAAAATATCAGTAATGAACCAAAATAATTGTATGTAGCTTATAAATTAAAAACTTTTTTAAACAAGCATTTATAGCCCTAGTCTTGCACTATCGCACCATCTCAAAGGTCTTTGTTATTTATGTCTATATTTGAAATACAAAATTAGAATTTTTTTCAATATTATATATATATATATATATATATATATATATATGTATATATATATATATATATATATATATATATATATATATGAGAACAAAGAATTAATAAAACATGTTAAAACACTTTAAGAAGAGGTAAAAATATATTTAATTTTCAAAAAGGAAGAACAAATTAAGTGGATTGTCCTTAATCCGTGGAGTTTCAAAAGAAATGCTTTCCTTCTCATCAGAGAGTAGGAATTAGCAAACTGCGGAATCGGATTTTACTTGCAAAGTATTTATTGAAACTACAAGTAAGCCGTAGAGCTTACCTGGTAAAAGTAAAAAAAAAATAGTGAAACAGAGGGAATAGGGGGGAAAAGAGAAATGATTTCACGTGAATGGATGGTTGGGTGAAGAGTAGAATATCCAATAACGGTAAAATCCAAGAAAAGTTGGTAAAAGTCCGGTATCCAGAAGTAAAAATCCAAAGGAATCCGTTACTGGAAGATATCTCGATGTCATCCAAAAGGCAGAATTCAGTGAAATAATTCACAAATGGATACAAGTAAAAAGAGTGAGTTTGAAATATATATATATATATATATATATATATATATGTATGTATATATGTATATATATAATAATAATAATAATAATAATAATAATAATAATAATAATAATAATAATAATAATAATAATAATTGAACAGCAGAAATAATTCCTATTTGTTTCTCATGCGATCCGTTTTTTTTTTCATTTGGCAACGTTCGAACGTTCTGTCCGAGTAACAAAAGATTTGCCATAGTCTCGAACATATTCTACTTCCATATATATATATATATATATATATATATATATATATATATATATATATATATATATATATATATAGTAATGTGATTGATAATTTAAAATTAAAATTTAAATTTAAAATCTGTTTCATTATAAGGAACACAACAAAGTCAATAATTTGTACGATCGTTTCGGAAACGATGTTTTTATTGCGATAGACATTAAGTCATGCACAATAATTTTGACATATAGTTGTTTTTAAACAAAGTCTCCTCATCAGCAAAAGTATTGGGTGGGTTTTATATATATATATATATATATATATATATATATATATATATATATATATATATATATATAAAAGACACCATAAATAAACCTAGCCTTTTTTAAGTAAGGCAGAAGTATCTTTTAATTGTTCGCCTTTTGAAAACCGTAATTATCGTCAAAGCATTCATTGGGATGCTGATTGTAGCTTATAAATGCACGAAAAAAAAACCACCCAATACTTTTGCTGATGAGGAGACTTTGTTTAAAAAAAAAACTATATGTCAAAATTATTGTCCATGACTTAATGTCTATCGCAATAAAAACATCGTTTCCGAAACGATCGTACAAATTATTGACTTTGTTGTGTTCCTTGTTATGAAACAGATTATTAATTTTTAATTTTAATTTGTATTTTAAATTATCAATCACATTACTAAATATTAAAGTAGCTCTAGGATATTTGCCTATCAAGCTTATTATATATCTGAATTACAACGAGCTATTTTTTTTCTTGTATTTTAATTAAATTAGTAATTTTACTATCACATTAAAATACAATCTGTTCTTTAGACTACTGGTCTAACCCCCTTTAAATCACAGATTAATGAACCTTGTGGTTTCACGTCTTACAAAATAATTTTGGGAAGTAATATTTTTCTATAAGACAATCCCAGCCAAATAATATTGCTCAATATATTAGATAGAGCAAATTTCGTAGATAGAGCAAATTATTTTTATTTTGAATATTTTTTCTGAATTAATTTAGATATAAAAACTATATATATATATATATATATATATATATATATATATATATATATATATATATATGTATATATATATATATATAAAGAGAGAGAGAGAGAGAGAGGAGGGAGAGAGACACACAAAAAGAGAGAGAGAGCTGTGTGTGTAAAGAAAGAGAGGGCGACAGAGAGATATAAAGCCGTAGAGAAATGGGGGGGGGAATAGAGTAGAATGGTGCGCAAGCGTTTCCGAATGAAAAGTTCATTGATAGATAGAATGAACTAGTGAAGGTGCGTGAAGGAGAAAGAGGGAACGAATAAATGGAAATAGAAAGAGGGAATAAAAAAATGAAATAGAATGCGTGAAAGTGATATAGACAGAAGGCTTGAGAGAGAAAAAGAGATCAAGAGAGAGATAGAGAGAGAGAGAGAGAGAGAGAAATTACGAGTTTCCGTTACCACTTGTCGCCTTTCTACTTTATTTACGCAATCAAGTGCGGGGGTACAAAAACCGGAGATGAGTGCAATATATACAGCATTCCACGAATTTAAATAGATATTTCGTGTGAATGAATCTAAGTATTTGCGACCGCTTGTTTACTTAGTCGAATACCCGAATGACGCAGAAATTGTGTTCAAGAAACCAGAGATCGTTAATGAATATTCTCATTTCCTGATTACGTTTAATTTTCTGATCATCACGTATAACCATGTGAAAAATTCCATGGTGATATCTGGCCTTGTGACTCTGTCTTCTCTTACTTTGTCCATTAGTCCTCACACTCCGTGAGCGATGTTTTTGACAAAGAGCGGGGGGAAGAATTGCTGTTTTCTGTCTATCGCAATCACGTACATCGTTAGCCATTTTTACCTTGAAGTGGTATTTATTTTTATCTCTTTACATCAAGTGGATTCATGCCTTGTCTGGAGTGATTTCCACATAAAAATATGGTTGCACTTAGAATAGAACATCTAGTTTAATATTTACTTTTACCGTTTTCTTGTCCATCTGTCTATACTTCAAATGGTAACGATATAAGTTGGAGCGCTAAAGGTTTTGGTTTCGATTCTAGCTGATGGCACCGTAGTCCTTTGTTTTAACTTTTTAAATAATTACTCTATATTGGGTATAATATAATAATCAATAGAGAATTACCTCTATAATAATATATAGGAAATTGCATGAACTATAATATCATATTTAAGCGTATTTTACGACCGGACCACGTTCGGGTGTCACTACTACATATTGGGTACAATATAATAAGCAAAAGAGGATTGACTCTATAATAATAAATACGAAATCTGCATGAATGTTAAATATCATATTTAAGCATATTTTACGACCGGGCAACGCCGGGCAACCTGCTAGTATATATTAGGTTGTTAAGAGTTTTTTTTGCAGAATTTTAAATTTTGATTTCAAATGATGTATTTTCAAATAAGTTTTTTGTTTATATATTATTCCTTAATTGGAATTCGTTTTTGAGATGAGCATTACATATAATAATTTATTTTTATTTCGGACTATTAGTCTCATCTTTATTAGTTGTTGTTGGGGTTTTTTTTAATCTTTTATTGGTTTGTTTATTCACAACGTTTCGGCCAACTATTCCTCTGGCCTTCGTCAGGTGTTAACCGCGACGGATAGGAACTTCGTATCTCCTAACTGCATTCTCAGCCATCACTGCCATCCGTAGTTGTTGTTGTTGTTGTCTTACCACATTTTGGCCAAGTAAACCTCTGGCACGCTTTGGGTGGGATTGAAACCGCTATCTTCAGACAATGTTCATCTGGAACTGTAGAGATTCAACGTCTCTATTAAATGCGCCACGGGCCCCGAAGGGCGATCAAGGTTGGATTCTTTGATCTTTAAATCACGTTTTTTTTTTTTTTTTTTTTTTTTTTTTTATTTATTATCTGATCTTCCATAGTCGGGTCCGTACCGATTGGTATATATATTATTCCTTAATTGGAATTCGTTTTTGAGATGAGCATTATATATATTAATTTATTTTTATTTCGGACTATTAGTCTCATCTTTATTAGTTGTTGTTGTTTTGTTTTTTGTTTTTTGCATCCTTTATTCGTTTGTTTATTCACAACGTTTCGGCCAAATATTCCTCTGGCCTTCGTCAGGTGGTAACCGCGACGGATAGGAACTTCGAATCTCCTAACTGCATTCTCAGCCATCACTGCCATCAGATAATAATAAAAAAATAAATAAATAAATAAATAAATAAACGTGGATTTAAAGATCAAAGAATCCAACCTTGATCGCCCTTCGGGGCCCATGGTTTAGTTGATAGAGACGTTGAATCTCTACAGTTCCAGATGAACATTGTCTGAAGATAGCGGTTTCAATCCCACCCAAAGCGTGCCAGAGGTTTACTTGGCCAAAATGTGGTAAGACAACAACAACTACGGATGGCAGTGATGGCTAAGAATGCAGTTAGGAGATACGAAGTTCCTATCCGTCGCGGTTACCACCTGACGAAGGCCAGAGGAATAGTTGGCCGAAACGTTGTGAATAAACAAACCAATAAAAGATGAAAAAAACAAAACAACAACTAATAAAGATGAGACTAATAGTCCGAAATAAAAATAAATTAAGTTTTTTGTTTTACTTTATATATCATTTTAAAGAGCGTTTTTATTACAATCGTTTTAAAACAATTATGTTTTCTTTTCAGAAGGTTAAATACAAAATGGAAAAAAATCAAATTCGCAAAATTTCCTTATTTCAATTCAAGCTAGATCGAAAAGCTGCTGAAACAGCTCGCAATATCAACGAAGCATCTGGCCCAGGAACCACTACTTAATGCAGAGCACAATGGTGGTTTAAGACATTTCGGGGCGACAACGAGATCTTGAAGATGATGAGCGTAATGGTCGGCCATCGGATGTTGACAACGCTCAATTAAGAGCCTTAGTTGAAGCTAATCCACGCACAACTGTTCGAGAATTATTTCTGAATTAGATCTAACGTATACGACGATTTCCAACCACTTGTGGGAGATTGGAAGGACAAAAAACTTGATAAATCGGTGCCTCACGAATTGAACGACACACAAAAGAAACGCCGTAATGAAGTGCCACCTTCTCTTCTGTTATGCAACAAGCACGACCCGTTTATCGACCGGGTTGTGACTTGCGATGAAAATTGACAATCGGCGACGCTAAGTTCAGTGGTTAGACGCCGACGAAGCTCCATAACACTTCTCGAAGCCAGAGATGAACCAAAAAAAGGTCATGTTGACTGTTCTGTGGTCTGCGACTCGTCTCATCCATTACAGTTTTTTTTAATGCAGGCGAAACCATTATGGCGAAGTAGTGTCAACAAATAGTTGAAATGCATCAGAAACTTCGACAACACGCAGCATTAGTCAACAGAATAGGCTCAATTCTCATCCACGACAATGTCCGACCGCACGTTACTAAACCGACCTTGCAGAAGTTGAACGAATTGGACTACGAAACTTTGCCTCATCCGCCATAGTCTTAAGATCTTTCACCTACCGACTTCCACTTTTTCAAGCATTTCGAAAACTTTCTGCGTGAGAAATGTTTCAAAATCCTAAGAGATATCAAAAACGCACTCATCGCCACCAGAACGCAAGATTTTTACGTTACTGGCATAAATACACTTGTTTTGCGTTGGCAAAAGTGTGTTCATTCTGATGGTGCTCATTTCGATCAATAAATTTTTGTTTGAGCCAAGATATGTTTATCTGAATGTAAAAGTTAAAAACCGCAAGAACTTTCTTGTCAATTAAATTTATATGTCTACTTTCTTGACAATTAAATTTATATGTCTACTTCCTAAGCGGCGAGAGTTACCTTCCCTTGCAAGCTAATGTTTGTGTTATAAAATATATAACGCAAAGTTTTCTGTATATGTATCCAAGCGCCATAGTTAAACGATTCATCTAAAGTTTTGAATTAATAACTTCAAGTTAATGTCCTTATCTATGTCAATAATTCTTTGAACTTTTTTTTCAATATTAAAAGTACCAGAATTCATATTAGAGAATAGGTTCTACATATTTATCTAATATATTTATCTAATATAATTATGTCAAGCCGATAATGATTTTTCACGTCAAATTGTCACACACGCTTTGAAGAGAAAAACTTAATTCTTTTTTATATATTAAAAATACGTATAAAGTATTTGATAAATATATTTTATTGCAGCAGAGCCGGAAAGGGTGAAAGTAGGAACACGACAACTTGGTGAGAATAAGAAAAGTATTTATATCAAGCAAGGGTTAGTGGTACAGAAAAGGTTAGTAAGTCCGTGGGGAGTCGTCTCTGTACGACATCCAGGATAGCTCTCATTGAGCGGCCTAGACTTGCTGGTTACATGCCTAATGGTTAATGTTAATAATAATTGTTTATTTCATATCCGTATTTTTTCTTTTTCTTTTTCTTTTTCGGATTCTTTGTTATTCAATCAAATCATTTTTTATACGAAAAGATAAAAGTATCTCTGGGCCAACTTCATTTTTTTTTTCAATTGAAATCGCTCCACGAAGCCACTTTATGTAAGAAGCTACAAAATACTTCAAGGTCCAAACTTGGCAACGATGAGTGTTAGATGTGTTAGATTCTGACCCAGAAAACAGCAA
>NC_136488.1:150120032-150297532 GCF_053919585.1 Euprymna scolopes
TTAGGTCAGTGCAAAAGTTTTTGCTGATTTTTAATTTCATCTTAAAAATTAAAAACTGTGTTTTTGAAAATCTTTATTCATAACAATAATGACCTTTGCTGTCTATAACTCCATTTCATCTGTTAACGAGCTTATAAATTCATCACTTATAATTTTTTTTTAGTTTGGATATGAAATATGAATCTAACTTTGTTCAATCTCCTCTCGTAATTATTAGGTTGGTGCAAAAATAATGTCGCTTTTTTATAAGATGTATATATATATATATATATATATATATATATATATATATATATATATATATATGTATATATACGTCAAAACACGACATTATTTTTGCACCAACCTAATAAAAGGTTATTTAAATGGTTTTATACGAGGGAGCTAGGTCAGAAGGATATACGGGATGAGCTATGATTCCCCAACCAAAATTCGATGAAGATGAACATTATCATGATGGAAGAGGGCTCCCTTTTGTGTTGACTAAAGAAGGTCGTTTTCGAGTCAACATGGGTGAGAATTGCAGAAAAATATGAATGATTCTTGTAAATTGTTACATGAAAAATGTATTGAAAATAATTTGGTACTTTACGAGATGCCTTTAATAAGTTTCAGACTTTTTTGTACAGGCATTTAAAATTGTCGTAGACTCTTGGGTAAATTATTATTATACATCTTATTAGATGACTGACCAAGTTTTATGATTTCAGGTTCAAATAAACAGCTACAACTGCTACTTCTCAAACCGTCACAACTGCAGAATCGAAAGTAATTAATCTAAATCGGGACTTAGTAGAGTTTTTGTCAAAATCAACCAGTAGACTGAGCTCCAATATATTGTCCCCTCCTCGCCAAACATTCACGAGAAACACTCTATCTGAAAACATTATCAATAATTTCCCCCCACTCTTCATCTGTGCATAAACCTAAGCATAGATTCCATGAACAAAGCTTCTTTCTTAGAAGTGCACTAGGTGTGTCAGAAATTTCGTGAAAAATATTGAATAATTCCACCCCCTATCTTTCCAAGCTTATAGCGCCTCGAAAAATGTAATCCAAGCCCTAATTTTTTTTTAATTAAAGGAGCAAGAACCAAGGTTTCATTAAAGAAACAAAAACAAACAACGTGTTGTTTTTTAAAAAAAAAAAAAAAGGTTTTAAACTACGGACTTTACAGGTAAATTTCTAAAAAATACTACTTTTTTTGTTTTAAATTTGAATAGATTATTTATTGATCTTTAATCTTCAATTTGTGATATATAACACTTTGGTGAGTAAATTAATTATTTACTTTTTAATAGACATTTCAAAATGGGGGGCGTGAATTAATTCGACCCCCTGTTTTTCCAAGCTTATAACTACTCGAAAAATATAATTCAAGCCCTAATTTTTTTCAATTAAAGGAGCAAGAACCAAGGTTTCATTAAAAAAAAAAAAGAAAAAACAAACAACGCGTTTAAAAAAAAAAGGTTTTAAACTTCGGACTTTACAGGTAAATTTCTAAAAAACACTACATTTTTTTGTTTGAAATTTGAATATATTATTTATTGATCTTTTATCTTCAATTTGTGATATATAAAACTTTGGTGAGTAAATTAATTATTCAAATTTTAATAGACACTTGAAAATCGGAAGACGTGAATTAAAAAAAAACGTTTGTCTAAAATATTATATTCAGTGTATTGGAAAGAGCATAAAATTTCACATTGACCCTGAAAATATCGTAAAAATTGATTCAATAGAAAAATTTTTATAGATTTATAGATTAAAGTTTAAAAATTGAAAAATACTGAGCTCGTAAAGTTCAATTAATTTCATTACTGTTTTCAAAAAATATTTCTATTACTTTTAAAACAACTTAAATAGTTTATTTTGGAAGTATAATCCATAAAGAAAATAAACAACACACTTTTAAAAGAGAAATTACGAGTTTTTTTTTTTATTTTATTCGCAGTTTCGTGTTAGGGGTGTCAAAAATTCCTGCAAAAATTCTGATACACCTAGAAATGCACGCCTGTGGAACTGTCTTCGATTTTCCTGCTTTCCAACTTACTACAATCTGATTGTCTTCAAGTCTAGCGTAAACAAGTTCTTGATGAGCCGTTCTACTTAAGTTAACAAATTTACCGAATTTCCATTACTAACGATTACTATATTGTCCAATTGACTACTGTACACTCTTAACCCTTATCCTCGAGTGGTCTCTGGGCCTTTATAAGTGATGATACCTATGTAAATATATATATATATATATATATATATATATATATATATAGATATATATATATATATAGATATATATATAGATATATAGATATAACCGAGCCTGTCTTTCTTTTGTGTGGATTTTTTTTTACGCGGTGGTCACCACTTATCAAGGCCCGGAAGCCACTCAGGGATAAGGGTTATTTCAAGTACAGTACGTTAGTGTGGAGATTTGATGAAGTGTTTACTTAAGGGGGCGGTTCATTAGGAATTTGTTTACGTTGGACTTGAAGACATCCAAGTTGTAGTCAGGTGGGAAACAGGCAGGCGAAACAGAGTTCCACAGGCGTGCAGTTCTCAGAAAGAAGCTTTGTTCATGGAATTCACGTTTTGATTTAGGCACAGACAAAGAGTGGGGGAAATTTTTCACAGTGGATTCAGCTAGACGGGTGTTTTTCGTGAAAGATTGGCGAGGAGGGACCAGAGATTGGAGTTCAGACGAGCACCTGCCATGGAACTAACGATAAAACAAGGATAGGCTCGCAACGTCTCTTCTGTGGGAGAGAGGTTGCAGGGTAGAGAAGCCACGAAGTCTATTTTGTACTCTGTCAAGGCAGGATAGGCTGTTTTTAGCAGCTCCTGCCCAGATATGGCAGCAGTATTCCATCCTTGGACGTACTTGGCTTTTATATAGATAGAGAATTGCATCAGTAGTGAGATATCTTCTGGAGCGGTAGAAGGATCCCACCATCTTTCCAGCGACCTTTGCAACAGACTTGATGTACGTGTTCCATTTCAGATCAGGAGTGAAGGTCAAGCCCAGAAGCTTGTCAAAACATGAGGCTTCTCCTAGACGAGAGCCATCCATTTCAATTGATGCCAGATGGGGACCAGAGCGTTGATGATGTAAAGATAGGAATTTGTTTTTAGATTCATTAAAGGTAACCAGCCACGTCTTCCCCCACTGAACCACTCGTTCGTGATCAGATCCGATATTAATATGTACATACAAGTGATGGGATGATTCTAATATGTTCCTCGATTCCGATACAATTACCGATTCCGATCCCGATTCTTTATAAATCTCTAAATATTTAACTATAAAGTTGGTATTTTTTTTTTCTGATTACTATATAAAACACATGTTAAATGTGCATATAAGTTTTCAAACGTAAAAAAGCACAGTTGTTAGGAATGTTAGGAATGTTAGGAATGATCTAAATATTTTAGCTTTACTAATAGTTTAAAATCAATAAATATTTATTATTTTATTATTACTATCAGCAATGAAAGATTTGGTTTAAAACAAAATCAAATAAAAAGAATAATTAAAGGAATCGTTTCGGCGTCGGAAAATATGCACAAATTTTCCCGATTCCGATACCAATTCCGGTACTCGAAAAAGTTCCAATTTTTCTGACCATTCTGATTAATATATATATATATATATATATATATATATATATATATATATATATATATATATATATATATATATATATATATATTATACAAGCAAGTCCGATTGAACACAATTCTCTTTTTTCCGATTTTGTTGGATATCTTTTCAATTCGCCGAGCGTTTTCTTTTTATTTCGGCTGGCATATTGTATATTATGGCACCCAAAAGTGGTTGTTCAGCCATATTCTTCTCAAGCGCTTTCTATCGGTACATCCGATTGCAGTCAGGAACGATTGTTGTTGTCGTTTTCTTTTTCTTTATCTTTGGTGTATTTATAGTTAGTTTTTTATTTTTATTTATTTAAAAAAATTTTATTGGTTATAACCATATATATATATATATATATATATATATATATATATATATATATATATAATTGAATTCTTCAATTTTACTCTTCACCCAACCATCCATTCCCGTGAAATCACCTTTTTCTTACCCCAATTCCCTCTGCTTCACTATTTTTTACCAAGTAAGATCTATGACTTACTTGTCGTTTCATTAAATACTTTTGCAAGCAAAATACGATCCCGCATTTTGCTAATCCCTGCCCTCTGATGAGAAGGAAAGTATTTCTTCGACACTCTGCGGATTAAGGAGTATCCACTTATTTTGTGCTTCCTTTTCAAAATTAAATATGTTTTTAACTCTTTTTCAAAGTGTTTTTAACATGTTTTATTAACTACTTGTGCTTGTGTATATATATATATATATATATATATATATATATATATATACACACACACACACACACACACATATATATATATATATATATATATATATATATATATATATATATATATATATATATATATCTCCATTGTTTTGGGAAACTATTTATTCGATAGTTTGGATTTAGATATGGCTCATTTACTAAAGTTTCTGTACATACAATAGATAGTTATTCAAATATATGTGGAATTATGGTTTAGATTAGTCTTCATTTCTAGATTCTTCAATTAATGTAAAGCATTTCGAATTTTGTGGCCTTATACGTTTGTCTTTGTGTGTGTAGTTGATCCGACAATGTGTCAGGTTCAAGTGATATTTATAAAAGCGTGTTTTTTTTTACAACGGCCTGAACTTGCGAAGTAAAAGAAATACAAGATGGTGCGAAATGGAGATATAACGTCCGCGAGGGGGCGCTCGAGTGTTAAATCAAACATGGCGTCTGTTCAACCTGAACTCCGTACGATAAACTAAAGCAGAGTCCAACCAACCACCGCGTTAAACTAGATACTGTTTAACGTCCGATCAATAAAACCCTCATCTTCGTAATTTTTTTTTCTGTTTCGCAAATAAATAAACGACGTCGAATAAAAAATGGAAGAACATAATAAATAAAACAAAAGAAGCATTATCTCGCAAGAGCTGATATCTGCATTTGAACATGTGTTAGGAATTATGCACAAGTGAAATACAATCGCCTTTGTGAATATATCGATCAGTGTTCGATTCACGGCATTGATTTTTTTTTCGTCTTCCTTTTCACTCGATGAAGATTGTGGTTCGTAAATGGTTGCGTAGAGCAAAAAATAAAAAAATAAAAGAATATCACCTTGACGATCAATAAACGTTACATATTTATAGTAGCTATTTTATTAAAAACAAGGCCGATAGCCATTAGTCACATGCTCTCGTGTAATGAATGAATGCGTGAATGTAGGATTGACATGAAATTCTTAAAGATAAACTAAAATGACCGAAAAATGGGCTGAAATGACTTAAATAAATAAAAAGTAAATGACTTAGAATGACTTTAATGAACTTAAGGATGAATTGAATGACCTTAAGAATGACTTGAATCCTTCAAAACAACTTGAATGAACTGGCGAATGACTTGAATGGCTTTGAGACTGACTGGTTGTAAAGTGGGTGATCAATTTACATTAAATTTAATACAGAAAAGTGATCCCCCACTTTATATCACAATAAGTACAGCATGTAGTAAGAACAGATACTACACCTTGATCACCCACATAAAACTAATAGCGTTCAATGCGTTCTCCGTGTACAGCCTTTATAAATACTATGCGGACTAATTTTTGTTTTTGCGTGTACGGATACCGTAAACAAGCAAGAACTTTCGAGAATGTTGTAATCCCGACCATAAATATCGTTTCGCGGGGAAAAACAAAACGGTTAGTAACTTTCTTTCTTTGCTCCTATCACCATTGTAAGATGTAAAAAGGTTTTACCATGGATTAAACGCACCCGGAATTAATACACGTGGACGACTACCTTTACCAGGAATTTCGGCCTTACCAAGTAAGAATGAACAATTTTTTTCTGAGTTTTTCCCTTTTATTTTGACACATTTTGAACCGTCTTCACTAAATATTTTTTAAATATTTCTGGACATTCGCTAAAAAAATATGGACTATTTTTACACAGGAATCACCACTTATCAAGGCTCGGAGGCCACTCGAGGATAAGAGTTAATGGGTATACATTATTCAATGTGATTATAGCGTCGTAATCATAAGTAGTGGAAATTTTGTGAATTGGATTACTTAGGGAGACGGTTCATCAAGAACTTGTTTACGTTAGACTTGAAGACAATCAGATTGTAGTCAGCTTTAAAGGTTTAGGAACATATAAAGAGTGTGGGAAACTATTGATAGTGGTTTTGGCTAGATGATTGTTTTTCGTGAAAGTTTGGCGAAGGGGGTATAGATTGAAGCTCAGACGAACACTTGCCATGAAAATAACGATAAAGCAGAGACAGTCTCGCAATGTCTCTTCTGCAATATAAATGAAATAAATAAATAAAATAACATTGCATAAAAATTAAATTTTTCGCAACTTTTGACAAACTTTTGGGACAACCATATTTTCGGTGATGGTGGCTTGTGTCCATGCCGTGTTAGCACTAAACATACATTGAATGTACACTAAAAACAGTTAACATCACACTTTAGTAGACTGAGATTCAAGATAACTATGCACACTTACATCACTAGCAATAACCGGTATGTTTGATGAGTTGCATGTTTCAAACACATGTGAATAAAAAAAAAGAGCAAAATTTAACAAAATGATATAGAAATCGGCCAAGATATGGGAAATATCTCTTATTTGGATTTGACCATCCAGAATTCAATATGTCCACCTGAGAAAAGCAACGGTTCTACAAACATGAGAGTTCGTACTGTGGTTATGAATCACTCAGAGTCTTTCAAATTTTATTGCCGTCCAGATTCAGAACTCCTAGCCAGTATATAATATATATAATTATGGGTATTATTTTCAGGTGGATACTATATCTATCCATTTATTTGCGATGTTGCCCGGGATTTAATGAGGATCAACAAATTTTAAACCCTAATACCTTTGTAACGTAATCCCCCATTGAGGAGCGTTAGAACTACGCTGAGGTAGCTTTGGATTCCCGGGTGACGCCAGATAACCCAAGGATTTAAGATAGAGAAGATAAATATAGATATATTTTAATTCACCGTCGAAATGGATATATTTGTTTGTTTTTTTTGGTTGGAAGACCTGAGATATTTTGTTATTTGGGAAAAACTCAACAACAGGAAATGCGAGGATGTTAGACGGACATATTGTACTGGCTGAGTGATGGTTGGTGACCTCGAGGTTATGTGATTTTTAGTCTTGAATGGGGCTTAGCGTGATTTAATTGGCTGGGGAGACTTCCACCCCACCACATCGGGTCGATGCGCTCTAAAATTAAACAGATTGTTCGTTGAATTCGGGGAGAACAGGTCGTATAAACCCGCCGTTCCCTGGATAGAGGACCCCTCCCCACCTCATCCATCCGTCGGTCGCTGTCTGTGAAGAGAGTTGAGACTTTTAAAAGAACTTACAAAATCTGAATAAGAATTGTAAAAACATTTGTACATAATTTTATGAGAATTAAGCTTTTGTAGATAGACTACAGTCGTTGTCTTTCTTCCTGCCTGCCGCTTCGATATTTGCTTTCAGCATAGCAGATTATGTAACAACCTCCGAGGAGCCTAGACGACCACGTGCTGAGATCTAGTGAAATAAGAGTCCTAGCCACCTACTCGAACGAGGCGTTATATTTGGAGCCGTTTGACAAGGATTTGACCTTGGGTTGCCACGGAAAAAGAAAAAAAAACGGTGTTGGGATTGCGTTATAATCCTACATTATCGGTGGCAGAAGAAAAGACGTACTAAGAAAGAGACAGACAGACAGACAGACGGGGACCTCTGAAAACAAAGGAAGGAGAGACAGAAAAGAAAACCGATAAAGAGACGCCCGAAGAAGAAGAAAAAAACTTTGTTGTCATTAAAATCGGTGAAATCGCCTATTTTGTAATCAAATCAATTGATTGCCTGCTCTAGTCGGAGACACAACGCAGTGCATGGGGAGCGGGCTCCACATAGCTTCCCGCAGTGACTTAGTCCACAATACATTGTATTCTACATTGCACTGTAGAGAATCTACTGTTGATTTTATAAAATTATTTTATGTAATAGCTTGAATTAAAGTTTAAAATGCAAAGATCAAGTATCATGGTTGAATTGTGCGATAAACAGAAACATTAATTTCGAATGCACACCTGTTATCGAAGAACATAGTGTTGACATTTTTATGCTGGGCCTTTCTGCTTGTGTGATGCTAAAACTTCTCGAATGCAATTGTGATATTAGGTTCTATAAAGTGTAAACTTTGTTCAAAATCGGACTCTTTTCTTTAATCGGACTTTTTCGATTATCGATTTTTGATTATCGATTTTCGATTATCGATTTTCGATTATCGATTTTCGATTATCGATTTTCGATTATCGATTTTCGATTATCGATAATCGATATCTCTCGCAGGTATTCACATACAAAACCTATCTAACAACACTCTTAGACTCATCAGGTACATTATTTTATTTTATTTTTTTTAATCGGTGCAGCCGTTTCGGAGTATATAGGGAACTCACTCACTCACACAACACACACAAATACACAAAGTGCCTTTTATATATAAGTTTAGATATCCAGTAGATGGACATTGACGGTTACTTTGTTTCCTGAGGGTCCCATATCCAGTTTAGTTCTGTGCGCTTCTCAGAGGGAGATGCGCTGTCCAACTCACCAAGAAATGGTCCAAGTTTTTCGGAAACACGAAGTCACATTTAGAACATATTTATCGAATTAATGTATTATTTCGAATGGTTTAATCCTAACACGCATTTACTGTTATAACTAGATTATACGTTATAACTAGATTATACGTTATACCCTGATTATACGTTATTTTCTTATTATGCGTAAACATATAACAGACAATGAGTCGCTAAAATCAAAGTAATGCCTCCTGTTTTTTATACCACCCGAATAAATCAGAGGGGATTTCAAATTGCATTGTTATGATGACTGATCTTATGCATTCATAGCCAAAAAGTTTAATCTCTCTGTTGCAGATATTGACGGTGTGTGACTCTAAGAAAACAACCCCCGTCATGAACATGTGTCAGAAGCAGAGATGTGTCATCGAATTCCTGCCAAAAGTATATTAAGAATGGTGGTGACTATGTAGAAAAATAAATTCTGCAGCACAAAATGTTGCTTGTTTTTTATGGCACTACTACCGTTTTCGTAGATCTTCAACTTTGTGAGTTAAAAATATGAGGCTTTACTTTTAGAACCACCGTCGTATGATAAAGCGAGCTCCGGATACCCATGCACAACCATCGTTCATCGCTGGCAAAACTATATGAGGTCAGTAGTGACTATGTAGAAAAATAAATTCTGGAGCAAAAAAAAAAATCACTCGTTTTAATGGTACCGTTGCTGTTTTCGTAGCTTTATAAAAAGTCAGTAGGAGGCGAACCGGATTTAGAATGTACCAGGTGAAGCTTGAGTGCACAGTGAACAAGGCATAAAAATGACTAAGTTCAGCATTTGCCCCCCTCCCCTCCATGAAGCCCCCAGAATTCTCAGGGGACGTCAAACCCTGGTGAAAATGAACAAACAATGCAATTTTAGGCTTTAACATATGTAAATTTGAGTTCTGCACCATGCAAAAAAATAAATGACTAAATCCATCATTTGCCCCCCACTCCCCATTTAACCCCAAAAGTCCTCAAAGCCTTAACATATTTAAATTTGAGTTCAGCACCATGCAAAACTGCTAAATAGACCTATACAGAAAATTTTGGACAAATATGGTAAAATAGTCCCATAAAGTGAACTGTTTTTATTCGCCTTGGGTGTGCCTGGGGCACGCCCAAGAGTTATCACGAAGTATAGACAAACAAAATTATATAGAAATCAATTAGTTACAACTTTTCAGAAA
This sequence comes from Euprymna scolopes, assembly GCF_053919585.1. NCBI lineage: Eukaryota > Metazoa > Mollusca > Cephalopoda > Sepiida > Sepiolidae > Euprymna > Euprymna scolopes. The sequence goes on from NC_136488.1 coordinate 150,129,983, forward strand.
GTTTTATAAAAATCCAAGGCATCAATTTTTTTATAAGCACAAAAGTGTCAATTTTAGCCATTTTAACCTGAAAGGCACCCCTAGGGGGGGCAACCGGAGTTTTCCCGGAAAATCCGTTCTGTTATTTTTTTACTCATATCATGTTTAATGTTTATGCAAAATTTCAAAATATTTCAAGGCATAGTTATTGAGAAAAGTGCGGACAGATGAACGGACGAACGGACAAGGGTGAATTTACAGGCCCAACTTCCTTTTGTGGGGGGGGGGCCAAAACAGTAAAATTTAATGTTTGATGATGAAGTCTTTAATATTGTGTAGGATTTCAATTGATCAACTTGTATTGCTTTTATTTTTTTAGTTGAATTCTACTTATCGAAGGGTAGATATTAAATATCCATTTACTATTCTCATGGGCGGCGACATGTCTCACAAGGAGACACGAAATTACCAAATACTAACAATGAAAATAATAAAAAAATAAAAATAGTTATCTATCTAGGATTAAACATTGAAAGACACAGAAAGCTGAAGAAGCAACAATGACACAATTTTTTTTCTTTTTTTACATGGAGGTCACAACTTATCAAGGCCCGGAAGCCACTTGGGGATAAGGGTTATTGCGTGTACAGTAATCAATGGGATAATATCGTAGTAAGCGTTAGTAATGGAGATTTGATAAAGTGTCTTACTTAAGGAGGCGGTTCATCAGGAATTTGTTTATGTTGGACTTGAAGACATCCAAGTTGTAGTCAGGCAAACGGAAGAGAGTTCTACAGGCGTGCATTTCTAAGAAAGAAGCTTTGTTCGTGGAATCTACGCTTTGATTTAGGCACGGATAAAGAGTGGGGAAAATTAATGACAGTGATTTCAGCTAGACGGGTGTTTATCGTGAAAGATTGGCGAGGGGGGGGGACCAGAAATTGGAGCTCAGACAAGCACTTGCCATGGAAATAACGATGAAACAAAGACAGGCTTACGACGTCTCTTCTGTGGGAGAGAGGTTGCAAGGGAGAGAAAAGGGCATCCCCCACTAAGCCACGAAGTCTATTTTGTACTCTGTCAAGGCAGGATAGGCTGTTTTTAGCAGCTCCTGCCCAGATGTGGCAGCAGTACTCCATCCCTGGACGTACTTGGCTTTTATACAGATAGAGAATTGCATTCTGGAGCGGAAGATGGATCCCACCATCTTCCTAGCGAAATTTTATTAAATATATAATTTATTAACAGAGATATAAAAAATAGATACGAAGAGAAATTGGGACAATAAACAATATATTGGTGCGGAAAAGGGGACAATGTTTTGGTTTAGCGTAAGTTTTTTTTTATTAGTAAACCACTTTGAATCCTAATTTGATAAAAAAGGGGGGGAAAGATACCCAAATAAGATTATTATCGCATCGGTTTCATCAATCTTGATGAAGCGTAGCTTAAATGGTTACATATGGTAGCCAAAGCAACTTTTTATTTTTATGTTTATTTATATTTTAATCATTTATATATATATATATATATATATATATATATATATATATATATATATATATATATATATATATATATATATATATATATATATATATATATTTCATTTGGTTAGAACTTTTTTGAAAGTACGGAACAAAAATGTGTTTTTCTTTCTAGTTTTCACTAGCGGGACCTGTGGAAATTCCACAGCCGACTTTTTCATACGTAATATATTCATGTTGGCATTATTCATAACAGATTGCAGAATCTCTGGATTGCAATTTAACTTCCTCATTTCGTTCCTGATGTTTTCCTTCAATTCTTGCTTGGCTTAGGCTGTCCAAAAAGTCACTGCAAGAATTGAAGGAAAACATCAGGAACGAATTAAGGGAGTTAAATTGCAATATAGAGATGTCATGAATAATGTTTTGAAAAAAAAAACCCACAAATATGCGAAGCTGAAAATGGGCAACATTTAAAAGACATTATTTTTCATAAATAAAGATTGTTTGAATTTTGAATTTTTTTAAATTTCTGAATATCTTAGTCAGATTGTGTTAAAATTACAGAAAGATGTCATCAAAAAATAAAGAACTTATTAAAGTTCAAAACCCTACGGTGACCTTTTGGACACGCTGTATAAAGTTGTGATTTTAAAAATAAAAGCAATATATTCAGATGACTTGGATGCATCAGCTTGAATCGAACCCAAAACTTATGAAGATATATATATATATATATATATATATATATATATATATATATATATATATATATATATATGCATATATATAAGAGCAAATAGTTAATAAAACATGTTAAAAAAACACTTTGAAAAAGAGTTAAAAACATATTTAATCTGAAAAGGAAACACTTAATAAGTGGATAGTCCTTACTCCGCGGAGTTTCAAAGAAATACTTTCCTTCTCATCAGAGGGTAGGAATAAGCAAAATGCGGGATCGGATTTTGCTTGCAAAAGTATTTGATAAAACTGCAAAGATCTTACTTGTTAAAAAAAAAAAAAAAGCAGAGGGAATTGGGTGAAGAAATTGGGTAATTTCACGTGAATGGGTAGTCAGTGAAAGGTAAGGTATCCAATGACGGTAAAATCCAAAAATGTAAGGCCAAGAAAGTAATTTAATTTTCCATTTGTACAAGTAAAATCCAAGGAAATCGCGTAATTGGAAGATGGTCCAAAATAATCCAAAAGGCTGAAATCCGTGGAATAATTCACAAATATGTACAAGGAAAAGGGGGAAAATTCCAATAATAATAAAAGAAAAATAAGATATGCTTTTAACACGGCTGCCGAGAACAAAGTGTATTATAAGCTCTATCTCCTACTTGGTTTTATCGAGCTTTTACATATGGTTGAGATTACTTAATAAATATTAATTCTTTAATATTTATAATATACTTTAGTTTTACCATATTGGATCATTTTGGTAAATTTAATTGTAATTTTTATTATATATATATATATATATATATATATATATATATATATATATATCGGGATTGTGCAACGAACTTCAGCATCGAATCTTTCTCTGTATTGAGTTGAGCTAATTCCGTATATCATCTAAAAGTCTTGGAGACTGTTCACGTTCGCCTTAGGAAGTCTTCCCTTTGTAAGCAAAAGGACTGCATGTTGGGTTTGAATGTGATCAGCCTCTAAAATCCATCCCCATACGATTGCTGTTGCTCCCGTCTCTTTTTTAGATTTTATCATTAAGGAAAACAACATACTAAAAAATAAATCCCTCGATTCCAGTTTTGATGAGTGAGGGCGAAACATGTCAATTGACTCGTTTTGATTTTTTTTTCCTCTATTTCCCTACTTTTATTTTTTAGTCGCTATCCATTTTCCTTTTCTCCTCGGTCTTTTTTTTTTTTTTAATATAAAATGAATTCTGAAGGAATACGTCTTCCCTTCATTATTGCCTTAATAAAGTTTTGTACCCACAAAAAAATCATGAAATATATATATATATATATATATATATATATATATATATATATATAACTACTTCATTTACTCACATAAATTAATATACGAAAGTATAAATTTATGCGTAAACTAAGTATTTACTTCAACAGTGCTCAATACGTAGGTAAAGCTACTTAGTAAGTTATAAAATATGTATGGTGATTAAGCTACACTGAATATTCCGCGTTTCATCCACTCTAGGATTCTTCAAGCTTATGCGAGAATTTTGTGGTTGTCTCGCGTTTTTATATACGCATCTTCTATTGAGTTTTTTGTGTCTGCTCGTTGGCTGATTAGGAAGGGTACGGTGGATACTAGAAAGCTGATTGGCTAACAAAAACTCAATAGAAGGTGCGTATATAAAAACGCGAGACAACCACAAAATTCTTGCATAAGCCTGAAGCATCCTAGAGTGGATGAAACGCGAAATATTCAGTGTAGCTTAATCGCCATATATATTTGATAACTTACTATATATATATATATATATATATTCAGGTTTGAGGTTTTCAAAAGTCAGAACTAATGAAGGCAACGAGGTTGTTAAATAGTGCTCAATAAAAAGAGCAAAATATTTTTTTTATTATTTGGGGTAAACTGTTACATATGGTCGCTACAAATAGCCATCTGTTTCAGTCAAAGACCTGGAACCGCTCGACGCCAAAAAGAAAAATCTCTTTTCTTTTTCTTTTTGGCGTCGAGAGGTTCCAGGTCGCTTGATGAAGTCTCTTTGACTGAAACGGATGGCTATTTGTAGCGACTATATGTAACTGTTTACCCCAAATAATATATATATATATATATATATATATATATATATATATATATATTATAACTTGAGTTCCTTGAGCTATAATCGAAACCGAAACCAAAACTCATGAAGAATTCTTAGTAAAATTATCTATTATAAGAAATGGAAGATCATAACAATTAAACAAAAGGCAAAATGGGCGCGAGCGTTTGTGTATGTCCAAGAAAGGCTTTTTTTTTTTTTGCATCAAGCTTCTCGTGTCGGTTAGATTCCACGAGAAGTTTTCGCATACTTCCTAGATTGTAATATTTCACATTCGCAAACAGATAGTGTCTATCTTTTTCTTTTTTTTTTTTTTTTTTTTTTTTTGGTCGAGTTAAACAAACTTTCCATCATGCCATTGTCTCCAGTGTTTGTCTTTTTCGTATAAATAAAGCGAAACTTTGGAACCGAACCGTCTAGCCTTCTGGCCGGGTAACATGTGTTCTGCAATTGGACCTTGGTCAATGTAGGGGAAACCTTTCATACTGAGACGATTACTATTTATTTGGCTACTCCCAGAGTGCCACTTTTTGGAGGGAGCTGGTTTCCCCCACCTTAAAAACGACCTTGTGTCTAATTTGCTTGACTGGGACGTTTAAAAGCAACGTCATTTCTGCAAGTCTTTTTGTTTTTAATTGACTACATTAAACTTGAATGCTTTAAACTTCCGGTCGCGTCATAGAGTAGCGGTAAGACGTCAGGTTTTCTTTCGCTTTCTTTTCCACCTTCGCCTCACGGGTTCGAGTCTGCCCACCTACTACTATCACTTTTTTTTTTTTTTTGCTCAACACCCACCTCCAAACACCTGGGAAACGCCGGGCACACAGGCCAGTAAGAATTAAACGACAGTCACTCGGAAAAAAAAGATGTTAGCGTGACACAAAATAACACACACACACACTCGTATCAATATTAGATTGGTGCAAAAATAATGTCGTTTATATATATATATATATATATATATATATATATATATATATATATATATATATAGTTGAACGTCAAAAAACGACATTATTTTTCACCTACTTAATATATAGATGAGTAAACGTATTCATTGCCCTTATCCCTAAAAAAAAAACTTTGTAAGGCATGAATTGATATTTGTAAAATGACGTGATGTATTATGACGTCATTTAACTTCCGGTAGGACGGACAAACTTTTATCTTGCAAATTTCTGCAAGATATGAGCGATTGAAAACAGTATGAAAACAAAAACAGGCTCATGCCTCCGAGTGTACTTTATCTTTACTGATAACCAAATAATTTTGAAAGGCGGATTTCAAATTTGTAATCAGTAATTGTTCTGTTTTGTTATTACTTGTGTTCATTATCTTTTCTCGAATCTAGGAATTGGGATATACATACGTTCATCGGTGGGACTGGGAAAGCGAAAAGTGGGAGAGAGTAAGATTATGACGGATTCCAACATGGCGGCGTACATACCGCAAAGCGATTTGAGCAGAAGTTAAAAGAAACCTAACGCAACAATGGACGCCAAACGACTTGAACATACAAATAAGGGAACAAGAGACCATAATGGCAAACGAAGACAACCACATGTTACTACTCCCTTTGCTGACTCATTCACTAATATGGCCAGTCGCACGGGCCTCATACACATGCCCGCTAAAAAATCCGTCCGCCTACACTTTAACAGTGTAGGTTGTTTAGCAAGGGAAGATACGATAATGCGAATTAAAACACAAAATACTAACAAGACAAAAAATAAAATAAAAGAGGCTGAGGTGATGTTATTTATAGCATGGAATGCACTCAAAATAGATACTCCCCTCTCCTCATCCCCACCATCTTACTGATTCGAACCTTAACTGTAAATTACACAGAAGCGCTACGATTCCGGACAGTTAATGAAGAAAATCTGTTTAGCGGGTATTACGATGACTAGCATCATTTATGTATACAAGGATTTGGGCACGAGCTTCGCCATTTTCTTTCTTTTTTTTTTTTTTTTTTTTTTTTTTGCTACTTACAACCCACCCACCCTCCACTCTCATCTCTTAAACAAAATAATTTACAGAGAAAATAAGATAAACGGTTTGTGTTTCTCCGGATTCAACATATCGAGTTTATCAACATAGTGAGATTAATTGTTCCCAGAAAAAAAAAGACGAAAGAAGAAAAGAAAAGATAGGAAACAAGAGAAAAGAAAGAAAAGAAAATACAAACAATACCTCCTTCTCTCTTCTGATGAGTAATCTATACAAAATTTGTGGTGTTTCTGTCTGTCTGTTTGTCCAAGCTCTATAACAAGATAAAATGCAACTTTTATATACTCTGCTGTCTTTCTTTGTCTACCTAAGATCAAACAGAATTTCCATGAACAAAGTTTCTTTCCCAAGAACCTTAAATATTTAGAAGAAATTATCATGGGAATTTTTCCCTACAGATTAAAATATGTTCGCTTTCAAGTCCAATTTAAACAAATAGCTGTCGCGTTATCCTGTGAATTAATCATAGTTTCTAATTGTTTCATACGCCTCTTCTATTATTACACACAAAAAATCTTACTAACCTTTATTTTTTATTAGCTTTTGTTCTCGTTAAATGATGAAGCATTATTATAAAACATATTCCAAGTAATACAATAGTGAAGTAGATATTAATCAATTCCTTCGGTCACGTGACAAGGCAAGTTATGGCCCTTTGTTGACTCAAAATGGTTACAGAGTGAACGAGTCAGACGTCTCGGGCTTAACGTCCAACAAAATGAAGAATAGCTACATAATGCAGATACATATAGACAACATTAAGATAGAGAAAAGGTTTGTTTAGAAATGCTATCTATAATATTGTGTTTACGGATTTTATATTTTTTGGTTGACTGTAATAAATGTTTATTTTGTACTCGTTATTTATGTTCGTATGTTATTTAGTACCTCTAATATTTTTGTTTCGGATCTTGACGGAGTACAGCTCTATTGACATTGGCATTAATTTATTACTATTTGTTTGCCTATAAACATGGGCAGAGTTAGAAAAAAGGTCGGATTTTAATGTGGGAAAGTCTAGCTCTCCAAAAAGGAGCAATCTCGATAGGAACAAAAATAACAAATTGTCTGATTTTACGTTTACGCTGCCACTTGAATTTACATGTGAAACCATGACTAAGGTTATATTTTATGAAGATTCAATAATCTCAAAAGTATAAGTACTACACGCAGAGCCATCTGTTTGTCGCCCAGTAAACTAGTCTGACCATTCGGGATTATCAAGATCTCTCTCGTGATATTGTTGGACTAAAAAAGGGATACTGCAAGTAAAGTGGGCTCTCTCTCTCTCTACCGCGTTAGAAATATTCTCACACCTGTCAGTATCCTGTATCTCTAAATAGCCATTATTCGCCCACGCATGGAATATTATTGTCGCATCTGGGCTGGTGCATCAACCACTCGTCTCTCACTCCTACACAGAGTTACATAAAAAAAAAATCAAATTTAATTGATTTCACATCGTTTGCTAAGATATAGCCTCTTTCCCATCGCCGCAATGATGCATCTCTGTGCTTGTTTTACAAGTACTTCAATGTGGTGTGTTCCGACGAACTTGCTGATGTGGAGCCCCATCGACGTAAATATATCCGATTAACCTGACAATCAAGCTAAATCCTACCCTTCATTGTTAAGGTCTTTAAGTACTGGAGAGCTTTCTACTCTAATAGTTTCTTTCATTGCTAGCCTTTGGAATTCCCTCCCTTCCCTCGGTTTCCCTGATTTTATCAATATGCAGAAATTTAAATGTAATTTGAACAAACATCTCACAACTCCTAACTTAGGATTCCGCTTGTGGATCTGCCCTAAATTCGCAGTTGACTCTTACGTCTCAGAGGCAAAGAACCTTGTTTGATAACGTAGTGGGAAAATATCAGCAGCAGCGAAGGATGACTGGCTTGCGAAGAGATTAGCAGCAGCAGCAGCAGCAACCGAAAAGGCGCATATGCAAATTAGGAAGCGTACGCGAGAAGAAAAGTGAAAAAAAGGAGAAAAATTCACCACATGGTCGGGAGAAGCAAAGTGCACATCGAAGAAAATAGACGTGTAGAGTCGAGGACGAGAATCGGCCGGCTGTAGCGGGCATGCGGTCGAGGGAAGGAGAAACGCCTACAGGCTAGATAAGCATGTGGCAGCGAGAGATCTTTTAAGCGATGTCGAGAAGAGAAAGTTACGGTAATAAAAACTTTTGTTAAAAAGAAAAACATGCCGAACTTTTTAATTTATTTTTTCCAGTTTTATATATATGAATTACTAAAGTAAAGTGTAACGCCGAATAACGTTACAGTTTGGGGTGAATTACAAAAAAAAAATGCTGGGAAAAATCGGTGATACATCATATTTTCAGAGGTGGGAACCTTAACATGGAAGAGCAACGTTCTTACCATTTAGCTGCACTACAATAAATCACCGTTATTGTTATTATTACTTTCTTGTAAGCCGTGAGCGTAAATCGTGCTATTAACACTAATGACAGTGCATTAAACGTATTAATTTCCGTCGAGCTGAATTCAAGTTATAAATAGGAAAATAGCTGTAATCGTAACGTCATGAATAAAGTAGTGAAAGTTCTTGGCGTTTTATTTACGGAAGTGACGGTTCGTTATTTCTCTTGACGCGTTTAACGCCCGGCTGTTGTCTCTCTTCAGTGGAAACGGTTGAAATGGCGGGAGGCAAAAAGAAGTACGGTGTGTGGAGGTGGGTGGCCATATGACGACACTGATAATCTGTTCACTATCGGGCGCTGACAGGGATTTATTGATGTAAGGAACGGCCATGTTGATCGAAGCAGCAACAGTTGAAGCGGAAGTGGAGTGAGAGATAAAAATGGCAACAATCCCGCGGTTAATTTCTACTTCCTTTTTCGTCGCCGCAACTATTTTGATAGATACGAATGTATGTTGCGCATCGGATGGGGAATGGCTGAAATGAAATGAACACCGGCGATTCGACATGCCGTGTTCGAGTGTATACCAGCACTTTCAGCCGTTGGTAACTGTTATCTTTCTGTATATAATTGCACCAGAAACAAATCAAACTCAAGTTTTTCTCTTGCCACCAAAGACAACAAAATCTGGGCCATAGCCAAGATAGTTTGTTTCCCGTTGACTAAGGTTTAGTCCTGTGCAGTTCCAGGAGGTTCACTCTCTCATGTTTTTCCCTCTCCCTTTGAGAAGAGGTGAGTGTATTGTTAATCACCTGAGGCGGCCTTACTGGAGAATGCCGACGGTGCTACTCAGCTATTATTTGCAGGCAGAGTGCTCTTCCCCAAGAGCGCTGCCTCTTCAAATCCCACTTTCTGCACCTTGTAAATATTAATCGTATATACGTTTTTGAAGTTTTAAGGAGGTTCTGCTCCCATGATTTACTTAGAGGGGGGTGCAGATATTTACCACACATACGGTGAAATAAAGATTTGGCATCACTTTGATTGGTTTTCTCGGTGATTTTTATACATATGGTATACATTTCATACGGATGAGATATATTAGAGATCTTAAAGGAATTTCGGCGTCCAAAGCTCCCTTAGGTTAGAAAGGAACGTAAAGTTTTGGAGCCACCTCCATTGTTTTCCTCATAAAATTTTACTCATACGATTTACTTTTCATGAAAATGTGATATATTTGAAGTTTTAAGTAGATTCTGTCTTCATAATCCATTTATGAGATTCGGAAAACTTCCATTTCTCACATTGTTGTTCTAACTGACCGTCACGTAGACTGACCATCAATACACAGCACTATACGGAGCTGGATTTCAATTTACGGCACGAGACGCAGCTGGCTCTCAATATACGACACCAGGCACATGTGACTCTCAATACACGAAACCAGAACCAATTTATCCCGTAAACTTATGTGGCACGGTGTACCTTTTTCACAACGTCGGACTCTCGAAAGCTTATTAAAAATTTTATATAGTACGACAATAATTTTCACCTTATAAGAAAGGGAGAGAAGAAAGAAGACTCGCGTTCTCGTCGAAAATACCTTATAAATCACCACAAAATAAAAATAAAAATAGGAAAAAAAAGGAATCGCTTATAGAATCGGAAAATTAGGTTTAGACTTTTCAAATAACCCAAAATATTCAAATTTTTTCGATTTGCAATTCCAATTAATCGCCCCAAAAGTAATATATATATATGTACATATAAATATATATATATATATATATGTATGTATATATATACATACAGACATACATATATATATATATATATACATGTGTGTATATATAAGTATGTGTATATATATACATATACACATATATACACACATGTATATACATATATATACACATGTGTGTATATATATGTATGTGTGTCTGTATATATATATATATACATATACATATACACATATATATATACACAAATATATATGCATATATCTATATATATATATATATATATATATATATATATATATATATATATATATATATATATATATATATATATATATACATGTATGAATATATACAGAACCTCGGGATATGGCATTAAAAATTAGTAAGAAAATACAATACCTTATATAATACACATGTATGTCATCAAATGACATTATAAATAACACCGTAGGGCGGTGCAAATACTGTAACTAGGGGCCGGAAAAACATCCTATTCCACATCGTAATCTGAAAAAAAAACGTATCATAGGGCCACTGCATCCCGGTGTTCTAATATATATATATATATATATATATATATATATATATATATATATATATATATATTTCGGAATAATGAAATGAAATATGCCTACTGATATGCAAATCCAGTGATTTTCGGTCTTACAAAATATTAGATGTAATCCCAGCCATATAAAATTGCTCGATATACACGATAGAGCAAATGAATCAAAATTTATGTATTTAAATTTTATGATTTGAAAAGTTAATCTTCAAATACAGAATTTTTCATGGTTTGAAAATAAAGAATACGATTTAATAAATCTATTTCCTTAACCCATTCAGAAATTATATTAAAGTAGTTAATCCAAGTGTTGAATATATAATTCGAATAAGAATATATCCGGAGGCAAAATAAAAGAATAGTTTATCATAGCACAATATTCATTACAGGGTCTAATCTGCCCTATAATCTCGTTATTGAGCTATATATATTTTATACATCCAGTATTTATTCTTTTATTTTATTTTATTTTATATTATTATATTATATTGTTTTAATTTTAATTTTTACTTTAATTTTAATGGTAATTTAATTAAATTTGACTTAATTTTAATTTTATTTAATTTTATTATAATTATTATCTTTGTCATTATTATCATTATTATATTATTATTATTGATAATAATAATATTGTTTTTCATTATTATCATTATTATCATCTTATCATTATTATATCATTTTATTGTACTATATCTTTTTACATACATGCAGTATTTTCACAGATTATTCTAACTCCAAAAGTTTGATTAAATATTAACATAAAAATTGCTGTTAAGACTACTTATATTCATTTGACTTTACTGTATATACTGGACACACCTGTTTCCTTTTAACTAGCATTAAATTGATTGGAAAATAATCGTTGTTTTTATTTTCCCCCTTTTTTGTCTTTCTCCCTTTTCTTAGAATGTCACTAGAAAAAAGCAATATATAAATAAGACAACCCCTTCCACCGCCTTCTGTTAGATACTAACCCTAACCCTAACCCTAACCCCCATCACATCATTTGCCTTTCTTCTTTTTCTGTTCTACTCCTTTCTCATATTTCTATACAAATGTTTGCTATGCATACGACTAAAACCTAAATAGTTTGAATCTGCATGTCTAGACTTTTGACACGTGCCAACTATCACAATATTCATTTCTTTCTTCCTCTCTTCAAACTATCTTCCACCCCTACTTCCTATTGTCTCTTATCATTGAAACTATTTTAGAATGTAGAATAGAAATCAAATTTGAGATTTTTTTAGGCGTAGTAAGTATAAATATTTTCACTTATACGGTTTTATGTGCGGTTTTATAAACAAGCTCACCAAAGCTGCATTTGATTTTTTAATTATTATTATGCATTGATAAACCATTCTTTTATTTTGCCTCCGGACATATTTTTGTTCGAATTATATATTCACCACTTGGATTTACCACTTGGATTTAATCTTGAATCTTATATAAACAATATCTTTGCTGGATATCTTAAATAACCAGCGGTGAAATGAAGGAGATATGTTTGCATGTGATTACGACCTGATACCTTGGAAGGATTACAAGACACGGATGGATCTCTTTATCTCCTTACTACAAGGAATTTCCATTTCAAGATTTAACATTCACTTTGGATTTAAAGTACAATATCCTTTTTCTGTCTCAATATCACATTCCCTTATTCTATGTATCTAAAGTGTTTTAATAAATTTAATTTTCTATTTTTATTGCTTTTAGCATATAAGGTGCAAAACAATAAAAACATTTGTTAATATTTTTCCTCTGAGGAGATGAATAAGCATCGAAAACTCATGGGTTAAGGAAATAGATTAATTCAATTGTATTCTTTGTTTTCAAACAATTAAAAAATTATGTAACTTTTTCAAATTATAAATTTGTTGTGGGGGAATCACCCTCCAAATAGACTGTTCTATCCATTATATAAACCATAGACTTTTTGTCCCAGGTGTGCATTAACCGCCAGACCTCCCGGAGTCTTTATCGTCACGTTGGTTTTTTTTTCCTGCGCGTGTTAAATTTGTTTTATTTGTCAAAGTTGTTATTTTCCTGCTGTTATTTTTGAACGGGACTTTTACCTTATTTTTTTTTTATTTTTTTTTTTTCCCTCGCTAACCCGTCGGCCATGGCGTCCGCCAGCAATGTGCCGTCGGAAGAGGACAAAAGTGGCGAACAAAAGAATGGGTGGGCAAAACCACCTAAAGTTAAAATAGACGTTAATAACTTTTTAACGGAAGCAAGGAAATGTTTGCAATATGTTACAGAAACAGGAGTTACGTTAGAAGCACCACGGCTACAGGAATTTGCCAAGAAAACGATCTCACTTTTTGTGGTAGATCGTAAGACCAAAAAATTGATCAGGTCAACAAAGGAAACTGTAACTAAATTACTGGCAACGGCAGGAATGCGTGCGGATCGTGTAACGAAATGTAGAGGCTACAATACCTGGGCCGCCCTGTTTAAAACAGAAGAAGAATGCGTCGCACTAACCAAAAAGGAAATTATCACACAAGATTACGTATTAAGAATGGAGTACCTAGGACGGAGGAGAACGACTGTTTCGATTTTCGAAGTGCCAGGGGCGGTCCCAGGTGAATATCTAGCTGCCTACCTCCTGAAATTCGGTGATATTACTGGTATAGAGGTGGACCAGTACAACGGAGTCTGGTCCTTCGACATCCTTTTAAACCAAGAAGCTTTCTTCGAAATACCCTACTTCCTGGAAGCGGGAGCTGAAAAACTCCCCATTGTGGTCGCAGGGAGGAGGCCGACCTGCTGGATTTGTAGTGAAGTAGGTCACTTAACCTACACATGTCCGAAAAAGACCAAAACAAATGTGACAAACACAACAAACCCTAAAGAGGTGATTGTTGGGCACCTCGAACCTGAGGCTAGAACGCCAAACACAAGCAAAAAAATTGAAGTGATTAAAGAAATCACAACAGAAGAATTCGAAAAAAAATTCAACTCCGAGATGGAATCACCTAAAAAGAGAGAATGGACGCTGGTACCGTTTTCTAAATCGCCTCGTAAAACGTACGCGGATAAACTGACCAAAGAGCAGATACTAGACATTAGGACCAGTAAAGACCCGGGGGGCAACAAGTTTAAGGCCCTGCTAAAAATAAAGGACTCGCTTGATGAAAAGCGCAAGCAAAGCGAGAAGGAAAAAGAAAAAATATTAGATTTTCCCGAATCTCTCTTCCCCGAAAAGCCTGCCCCTCCTCCAAAAGAGAAAAGATCACCCCGTAAAGCGCCACCCCTCTCTCTCGCAAACGTACCAAAAAGAGACCCAAAGTTGACAACCCTAGGCTCCCCATCCAAAAAGACCCCTAAACCGTCCCCTAAACCGTCTTTATTCTGCTCCCCAAACCATACACCCCAAAACTCCCCTCCCGCTTCCCCTATGAAAATTGACATGCCCCCTCCTCCATCACCTCGCCCTTCTACTTCTGAAAAGAAAAGACACAGAAGTCCCTCCGTGGAAAAAGACCAGAAAAAGAAAAGACCCCCTTTTTTTCAGGGCAAAGACGTGTGTAAGATCACGGCTAATATAGAGACCATATCCAAAAATCACGTTAGAAAAGACTACCGAAACCTCTACGCGGTGAAGCAGATAAGCAAACTGGACATTACAAACCCAGAAAATTTTCCTAATGCCAAAAGACTTTTAACTGTGGTCAGAAGTCGTGAAGAGGCCAAAGGAGTTTGGACTATGCTGGAGGAAGCAAACTCCGCTTTTAATATCACTCCTCCAGCCTTTTTTAGCGACTCTGACATACTTAAAATGGAGAAACTTTGTGTTGGACGGGTTCCCATAAAAATCCACCCTTCACTTTATAGAGCGATTAAGTTAACATTTCCTCTAGACATCGGTGGTCTGTCCCCTGATGGGGCCGTCACTAATGAGATGACCTCTGGATCATTGGGGACAGCTGTCGGTGTCTTGGCACCGTCCATGTTTGTTAAGGATACCCAACACTAGATAGATCACAATGGCTTTAAGGTTAGCTACTTTGAATGTTCGTGGGTTGAGGGACGCCTCTCGTAAACTTCGAGTTGCACGCGACCTTCAGGTACGTTATGTTTTTCTGTGTTTGCTAGCTGTTATGAGAGGCGTGATTTGGTCGACACGACAGAAGGAGGTTTACGGAGATGAGACCTTCACTGCTCCCCAGCTTGTTCTCATGTTCAAGCATCGGTTGAAAATGCGAATTAAGCTGGAGAAGGTGAAACTCACTCCTGTGAATTTCAACGAAAGGTGGGTGAAAGCTGCGCGACTGTGTAGAGTGACTGGAGCTGGCCTTGAAGTCGTTTCTGATTTGATTTAGGTCATAAAGGATTTTGGGTATCCTGAACTAACAGGACATCAGTATCGGACCGATTAGTTTAGTATGGGTTAGTTAGGCTTTATTGTTTGTTTTTTTAACTTAGCTAGAGTATGTATGTGTTCATCGTCCCAGTCCCTCTTTTAGTTTGCCCTTGTCCCCCCCCCTTTTTTTTTTTTTTTTTCTCTCCCCCCCACCTTAGGTTCGATAACCCCCATTCCCGACCCCAATTAGGTGACGGATGGACTGCTTTGTCAGTGATGCAGGTCGTCTTTGTGGTGTTTTTTCAATAAAGTCAGTTTTCGTGTGGACCTGCGTCTTTTCGACTGACAAAACTTTCTATCTGCCACAATTAGTAGTGGGGGGCTCTTTTACTAACTACTGTTTTTTTTTCATTGTAAATATTTCATTCTTTTTGTATATAAAATTTTTAGCCCCCCCCCCCCCACATCATGTATATATTATTTTTCGGGTTATAATTAGGATTCCCATAGAGTGATTCTGGTATTCTGGTGAAAGAGTCTAGTTAAGTTAACTTTATGTTAGATAGGTCAACATTAACCCCTCCCTATTTTCGGCCTTGTGCCACATTTTGTGTATGTTTATGCAAATAAATATTACCGCCAGACCTCCCGGAGTCTTTATCGTCACGTTGGTTTTTTTTTTCCTGCGCGTGTTAAATTTGTTTTATTTGTCAAAGTTGTTATTTTCCTGCTGTTATTTTTGAACGGGACTTTTACCTTATTTTTTTTTAATTTTTTTTTTTTTTCCCTCGCTAACCCGTCGGCCATGGCGTCCGCCAGCAATGTGCCGTCGGAAGAGGACAAAAGTGGCGAACAAAAGAATGGGTGGGCAAAACCACCTAAAGTTAAAATAGACGTTAATAACTTTTTAACGGAAGCAAGGAAATGTTTGCAATATGTTACAGAAACAGGAGTTACGTTAGAAGCACCACGGCTACAGGAATTTGCCAAGAAAACGATCTCACTTTTTGTGGTAGATCGCAAGACCAAAAAATTGATCAGGTCAACAAAGGAAACTGTAACTAAATTACTGGCAACAGCAGGAATGCGTGCGGAACGTGTAACGAAAAGCAGAGGCTACAATACCTGGGCCGCCCTGTTTAAAACAGAAGAAGATTGCGTCGCACTAACCAAAAAGGAAATTATCACACAAGATTACGTATTAAGAATGGAGTACCTAGGACGGAGGAGAACGACTGTTTCGATTTTCGAAGTGCCAGGGGCGGTCCCAGGTGAATATCTAGCTGCCTACCTCCTGAAATTCGGTGATATTACTGGTATAGAGGTGGACCAGTACAACGGAGTCTGGTCCTTCGACATCCTTTTAAACCAAGAAGCTTTCCTCGAAATACCCTACTTCCTGGAAGCGGGAGCTGAAAAACTCCCCATTGTGGTCACAGGGAGGAGGCCGACCTGCTGGATTTGTAGTGAAGTAGGTCACTTAACCTACACATGTCCGAAAAAGACCAAAACAAATGTGACAAACACAACAAACCCTAAAGACGTGATTGTTGGGCACCTCGAACCTGAGGCTAGAACGCCAAACACAAGCAAAAAAATTGAAGTGATTAAAGAAATCACAACAGAAGAATTCGAAAAAAAATTCAACTCCGAGATGGAATCACCTAAAAAGAGAGAATGGACGCTGGTACCGTTTTCTAAATCGCCTCGTAAAACGTACGCGGATAAACTGACCAAAGAGCAGATACTAGACATTAGGACCAGTAAAGACCCGGGGGGCAACAAGTTTAAGGCCCTGCTAAAAATAAAGGACTCGCTTGATGAAAAGCGCAAGCAAAGCGAGAAGGAAAAAGAAAAAATATTAGATTTTCCCGAATCTCTCTTCCCCGAAAAGCCTGCCCCTCCTCCAAAAGAGAAAAGATCACCCCGTAAAGCGCCACCCCTCTCTCTCGCAAACGTACCAAAAAGAGACCCAAAGTTGACAACCCTAGGCTCCCCATCCAAAAAGACCCCTAAACCGTCTCCATTCTGCTCCCCAAACAATACACCCCAAAACTCCCCCCCCCGCTTCCCCTATGAAAATTGACATGCCCCCTCCTCCATCACCTCGCCCTTCTACTTCTGAAAAGAAAAGACAAAGAAGTCCCTCCGTGGAAAAAGACCAGAAAAAGAAAAGACCCCCTTTTTTTCAGGGCAAAGACGTGTGTAAGATCACGGCTAATATAGAGACCATATCCAAAAATCACGTTAGAAAAGACTACCGAAACCTCTACGCGGTGAAGCAGATAAGCAAACTGGACATTACAAACCCAGAAAATTTTCCTAATGCCAAAAGACTTTTAACTGTGGTCAGAAGTCGTGAAGAGGCCAAAGGAGTTTGGACTATGCTGGAGGAAGCAAACTCCGCTTTTAATATCACTCCTCTAGCCTTTTTTAGCGACTCTGACATACTTAAAATGGAGAAACTTTGTGTTGGACGGGTCCCCATAAAAATCCACCCTTCACTTTATAGAGCGATTAAGTTAACATTTCCTCTAGACATCGGTGGTCTGTCCCCTGATGGGGCCGTCACTAATGAGATGACCTCTGGATCATTGGGGACAGCTGTCGGTGTCTTGGCACCGTCCATGTTTGTTAAGGATACCCAACACTAGATAGATCACAATGGCTTTAAGGTTAGCTACTTTGAATGTTCGTGGGTTGAGGGACGCCTCTCGTAAACTTCGAGTTGCACGCGACCTTCAGGTACGTTATGTTTTTCTGTGTTTGCTAGCTGTTATGAGAGGCGTGATTTGGTCGACACGACAGAAGGAGGTTTACGGAGATGAGACCTTCACTGCTCCCCATCTTGTTCTCATGTTCAAGCATCGGTTGAAAATGCGAATTAGGCTGGAGAAGGTGAAACTCACTCCTGTGAATTTCAACGAAAGGTGGGTGAAAGCTGCGCGACTGTGTAGAGTGACTGGAGCTTGCCTTGAAGTCGTTTCTGGTTTGATTTAGGTCATAAAGGATTTTGGGTATCCTGAACTAACAAGACATCAGTATCGGAATAATTAGTTTAGTATGGGTTAGTTAGGCTTTATTGTTTGATTTTTTAACTTAGCTAGAGTATGTATGTGTTCATCGTCCCAGTCCCTCTTTTAGTTTGCCCTTGTCCCCCCCCCCTTTTTTTTTTTTTTTTTTTTTCCCTCCTTAGGTTCGATAACCTCCATTCCCGACCCCAATTAGGTGACGGATGGACTGCTTTGTCAGTGATGCAGGTCGTCTTTGTGGTGTTTATTCAATAAAGTCAGTTTTCGTGTGGACCTGCGTCTTTTCGACTGACAAGGCTTTCTATCTGCCACAATTAGTAGTGGGGGGCTCTTTTACTAATTACTGTTTTTTCATTGTAAATATTTCATTCTTTTTGTATATAAAATTTTTAGCCCCCCCCCCCACATCATGTATATATTATTTTTCGGGTTATAATTAGGATTCCCATAGAGTGATTCTGGTATTATGGTGAAAGAGTCTAGTTAAGTTAACTTTATGTTAGAAAGGTCAACATTAACCCCCCTCCCTATTTTCGGCCTTGTGCCACATTTTGTGTATGTTTATGCAAATAAATATTACCGCCAGAGCTCCCGGAGTCTTTATCGTCACGTTGGTTTTTTTTTTCCTGCGCGTGTTAAATTTGTTTTATTTGTCCAAGTTGTTATTTTCCTTCTGTTATTTTTGAACGAGACTTTTACCTTATTTTTTTTTTATTTTTTTTTTTTTTTTTCCCTCGCTAACCCGTCGGCCATGGCGTCCGCCAGCAATGTGCCGTCGGAAGAGGACAAAAGTGGCGAACAAAAGAATGGGTGGGCAAAACCACCCAAAGTTAAAATAGACGTTAACAACTTTTTAATGGAAGCAAGGAAATGTTTGCAATATGTTACAGAGACAGGAGTTACGTTAGAAGCACCACGGCTACAGGAATTTGCCAAGAAAACGATCTCACTTTTTGTGGTAGATCGCAAGACCAAAAAATTGATCAGGTCAACAAAGGAAACTGTAACTAAATTACTGGCAACGGCAGGAATGCGTGCGGATCGTGTAACGAAATGCAGAGGCTACAATACCTGGGCCGCCCTGTTTAAAACAGAAGAAGAATGTGTCGCACTAACTAAAAAAGAAATCATTACACAAGAATACATTTTAAGAATGGAGTACCTAGGACGGAGGAGAACGACTGTTTCGATTTTCGAAGTGCCAGGGGCGGTCCCAGGTGAATATCTAGCTGCCTACCTCCTGAACTTCGGTGATATCACTGGTATAGAGGTTGACCAGTACAACGGAGTCTGGTCCTTCGACATACTATTAAACAAAGAAGCTTTCCTCGAAATACCCTACTTCCTGGAAGCGGGAGCTGAAAAACTCCCCATTGTGGTCACAGGGAGGAGGCCGACCTGCTGGATTTGTAGTGAAGTAGGTCACTTAACCTACACATGTCCGAAAAAGACCAAAACAAATGTGACAAACACAACAAACCCTAAAGAGGTGATTGTTGGGCACCTCGAACCTGAGGCTAGAACGCCAAACACAAGCAAAAAAATTGAAGTGATTAAAGAAATCACAACAGAAGAATTTGAGAAAAAATTCAACTCTGAGATGGAATCACCGAAAAAGAGAGAATGGACACTGGTACCGTTTTCTAAATCGCCTCGTAAAACGTACGCGGATAAACTGACCAAAGAGCAGATACTAGACATTAGGACCAGTAAAGACCCGGGGGGCAACAAGTTTAAGGCCCTGCTAAAACTAAAGGACTCGCTTGATGAAAAGCGCAAGCAAAGCGAGAAGAAAAAAGAAAAAGAAAAAATATTAGATTTCCCCGAATCTCTCTTCCCCGAAAAGCCTGCCCCTCCTCCAAAAGAGAAAAGATCACCCCGTAAAGCGCCACCCCTCTCTCCCGCAAACGTACCAAAAAGAGACCCAAAGTGGACAACCCTAGGCTCCCCATCCAAAAAGACCCCTAAACCGTCTCCATTCTGCTCCCCAAACAATACACCCCAAAACTCCCCCCCCCGCTTCCCCTATGAAAATTGACATGCCCCCTCCTCCATCACCTCGCCCTTCTACTTCTGAAAAGAAAAGACAAAGAAGTCCCTCCGTGGAAAAAGACCAGAAAAAGAAAAGACCCCCTTTTTTTCAGGGCAAAGACGTGTGTAAGATCACGGCTAATATAGAGACCATATCCAAAAATCACGTTAGAAAAGACTACCGAAACCTCTACGCGGTGAAGCAGATAAGCAAACTGGACATTACAAACCCAGAAAATTTTCCTAATGCCAAAAGACTTTTAACTGTGGTCAGAAGTCGTGAAGAGGCCAAAGGAGTTTGGACTATGCTGGAGGAAGCAAACTTCGCTTTTAATATCATTCCTCCAGCAGCCTTTTTTAGCGACTCTGACATACTTAAAATGGAGAAACTATGTGTTGGACGGGTCCCCATAAAAATCCACCCTTCACTTTATAGAGCGATTAAATTAACATTTCCTCTAGACATCGGTGGTCTGTCCCCTGATGGGGCCATCACTATTGAGATGACCTCAGGATCATTGGGGACAGCTGTCGGTGTCTTGGCACCGTCCATGTTTGTTAAGGATACCCAACCCTAGATAGATCACAATGGCTTTAAGGTTAGCTACTTTGAATGTCCGAGGGTTGAGGGACGCCTCTCGTAAACTTCGAGTTGCACGCGACCTTCAACGCCTCGGGGTGGATATATGCTGTGTACAGGAAACGCACTTCATTCCCAGTGATTATCAGGGTGTACTGCTTAGAGACTTTCAGCTCTATTCAGCACATTTTGATTCCCACTCGAGGGGTGTTTCCTGGCTTGTTAGACGTACTCTTGATGCTTCGTGTGACCCAGTCTATGCTGATCCAGAGGGAAGAGTGCACGTGCTGGATGTTACCGTAAAGGATGTGGCATTTCGATTTATTGGGGTTTATGCTCCCAATAGCCATGGCGAGAGGGTTTCCTTTTTTCGGGGGATTGAGCCCTTCATGAATTCGTCTCGGCGGATAGTTTTAGCGGGAGACTGGAACGCGGTCCTGGATCCCGATTTAGATCGCGGGGTAATACTTCAAGGGCTACTAACCAGAACCGGGATGCT
Organism: Euprymna scolopes; assembly: GCF_053919585.1. Classification (NCBI taxonomy): domain Eukaryota; kingdom Metazoa; phylum Mollusca; class Cephalopoda; order Sepiida; family Sepiolidae; genus Euprymna; species Euprymna scolopes. The sequence continues at coordinate 150,151,394 of NC_136488.1, forward strand.
AAGGCGTTTCGAGACTTTATTGACAAGTTTGATCTTGTCGATAAATTTCGAAACGAAAAGCCCGGGGATGTAGTTTGGACTTGGACAGGTAGACGCGGCTCCGATCCGGTGCAACTTTCGAGTTACATCGATCGGTTCTTAGTTAAGAGAGTCGACTTAGGGCTTTTAGACTGTCCAAGTTTTCATAACATAGTTTATTCGGACCATAGGTTAGTCCGGGTTCGGGTAAACTTAGATAGCGTTAAACCTAGGATGGCTAGTTACTGGAAGTTCAACACGTCGTTGTTCGACGTGAAGGGCTTCCGGGAACAGCTTTTACTAACAATACAGAGGGAATTGACGGGAGCCATTATCGGGAATAAGTGGTGGGGAAAACTTAAACAAGTAATTAGGTCCTTCGCTGCTGATTTTAGTCATCGACTCAATCTTAGTTCTAGAGCAGCGAAAGCGGCACTAGATGATAGATTAAAAAGGGCGGTGGAGGAGGGGGATAGTGATAGTTATACTTTAATTAAGGCTGAACTGGACTCCCTGGATAACAGGAAGGACCAGGGTCTAGTAGTTAGGGCTAGGTTAAAAAGAGTGCCGAACGAGGCAACAAACATGGCCGCGTCAATGCGTGCGGAGGAACGTCGACGTGCGACTGATCGACACATCGCCAGTGTCACATTGCCGGACGGACGAACCGTAACATCAAATGATGGAATCCTGGAGGGTTTTCGAGCTCATTTGCAGGAGCTTTTTACCATGGAGCCCGGTCTGGAGATTGAACAGTTTGACACGTATTTAGCTGACTTTTCTCGCCTTGAAGCGACCGAAGCAGCTACGTGTGAAGGTAGCATAAAAGAGGAAGAAGTCCTTTAGGCTCTGAAACAAGTCGGGCTAGACAGAACCCCTGGGATTGATGGTCTGCCTTACGAGGTGTACTTGAGGCTGTCGCCCATTTTTATTCCTTTGCTGGCCACACTCTTCAACTCCTGGTTTAGGAACGGGTCTATACCTCAGTACTTTACCAGGGGAATCATTAAATTGCTTCGCAAAGATAAAAATGGAGGGGATGGGATTAGCAATTTCCGGCCCTTAACGATGTTAAACACAGAGTTAAAGATTTTGGCCAAGATCTTAGCAAATCGTCTGCAGGTTGTTTTACATCGTCTCATAAGTCCCGAACAGACGTGTTCTGTTAAGGGCCGGACGATTCAAGATAATTTGCACGCGATACGCTTGATCATAGAGAAAGTCGACACAGAAGCCGCGCTGATCAATTTAGATCAGTCCAAAGCATTCGATAGGGTGGACCATCGTTACCTAGGGGCTGTTCTTTGCTCGGCTGGGTTTGGACCCCAGTTTCGCTCATGGATTCGCCTCTTGTATGCTAACCCCGGTGCTATGGTGGAGGTGAATGGGGTGAGATCGAAGCCCTTCAGGTTAACAAGATCTATCCGTCAAGGTTGTCCGTTATCACCCATGCTGTATGTCATCGCGCTTGAGCCCTTTTTGCGCCAGCTTAGGGTGAATCTGGTCCTTCGCGGGATTACTTTGCCAGGTGGTTCTACCCCAGTAAAGTATACCGCCTATGCCGACGACGTGACTGTGCTTGTAACGAGCAATGCCGAGATTAGAGTCGTCGACATGGAAACAAGACGGTATGCACAGGTAACAGGGGCCATAATCAACCACGTTAAGTCTATTGGCTTACGTGTTGGTGCCTGGAGGGGAACGCCCCTTCAGGGACCCTTTGGCTGGACTGATGGGCCCTGCAAGCTACTCGGCGTCTGGTTTGGCCCCGACCTCCAGCTGGAGAAAAATTGGTCGGAAGTGTTGAAAGCGGTCAAGACCACAACTCATTTGTGGTCTTTGAGAAATCTAACTTTAAAGGGTCGGGCGGAGGTATGCAATACTCATATCTACCCCCTGATCCTATACCGTCTATCAGTGCTTCCACTCCCGAAGTCCTCACTACTTGAACTAGTGCGTGCTCTTTTCGCGTTCTTATGGCGCGAAAAGCAAGCCATGGTTGCTCGGGAGATCTGTTGCCTGCATCCGTCTGAAGGCGGTCTGGGTATGCCGAATATCAAAATACGTAGACACACTCTAAGGCTGATATACCTAGACCGAATGTGTACACCTGACTTAGGGAACGGTGTCTTCTGGATGGAAGACACTAAGAAAGCCTTTCCGGCTTTGGAGAATGTGCATTCGGCTGAGGGGGAGGCACGCAGGAGGCCCCGAAACGAATGCCATTTCTATCGCGAGTGTCGACAGGTGTTGAAGTTCCTTCAACGGGTGAATGAAAGCCTCTCTGACACCCGGCTGTTGTCTCGCAAAGCGCTATATAGGGTTTTAGTGAGGGGATCTGTCCGAGACGAAAAGATTGAGGAGTTCGGTTTCACGAATGAGGAGCGTCGCTCGATGTGGCCTTGGGCGCCCGGGCTGAGCTGTTTCGATAACTACGAGGCATCGCTCACCTGGCTGGTAATCCGAGATGCCCTCTGGGTTCACAAAAAACTTTTCATAGCGGGTTTTACAATGACACCTAGTTGTGCCCGATGCGGAGAATGGGAGGAAGACCTAAGCCATGCTTTCTTCCGCTGCGCTATCGTTCGACCGTTATGTGAGTTAGTTGAGAGCTTCACGGTTCGCATACTGAACGGGCGTTTTTTTGTGCTGGATGCGGTTTCCCCGTGCTGCAATTGGGCGCCGAGTATGAAGAAAGAGGAACGTTATGTTTTTCTGTGTTTTCTAGCTGTTATGAGAGGCGTGATTTGGTCGACACGACAGAAGGAGGTTTACGGAGATGAGACCTTCACTGCTCCCCAGCTTGTTCTCATGTTCAAGCATCGGTTGAAAATGCGAATTAAGCTGGAGAAGGTGAAACTCACTCCTGTAAATTTCAACGAAAGGTGGGTGAAAGCTGCGCGACTGTGTAGAGTGACTGGAGCTGGCCTTGAATTCGTTTCTGATTTGATTTAGGTCAACAAGGATTTTGGGTATCCTGAACTAACAAGACATCAGTATCGGACTGATTAGTTTAGTATGGGTTAGTTAGGCTTTATTATTTGATTTTTTAACTTAGCTAGAGTATGTATTTGTTCATCGTCCCAGTCCCTCTTTTAGTTTGCCCTTGTCCCCTCCCCCCCCCTTTTTTTTCCCCCACCTTAGGTTCGATAACCCCCATTCCCGACCCCAATTAGGTGACGGATGGACTGCTTTGTCAGTGATGCAGGTCCTCTTTGTGGTGCTTATTCAATAAAGTCAGTTTTCGTGTGGACCTGCGTCTTTTCGACTGACAAAGCTTTCTATCTGCCACAATTTAGTAGTGGGGGGGCTCTTTTACTAACTACTATTTTTTCGTTGCAAATATTTCATTCTTTTTGTATAAAAAATGTTTAGCCCCCCCCCACACACATAATGTATATATCATTTTTCGGGTTATAATTAGGATTCCCATAGAGTGATTCTGGTATTCTGGTGAAAGAGCCTAGTTAAGTTAACTTTATGTTAGATAGGTCCACATTAACCCCCCCCCCCCTATTTTTGGCCTTGTGTCACATTTTGTGTATATTTATGCAAATAAATATTAACACCAGAGCGACCCTCGCCTGCTCGGTGACGTTACTATTCTTTTCAGTTGTAACCTTTTTACGTTGTTGTTCCAGTAAAACATTGTTTAAACTCTATTCCGTTGTTCTGTTTTCTTTGTTGCTTATTGCAAGCGATAACACTGGCGACATTGGATTCGGAGAGCGTACTCACGTTTAAAAACAGTATTCTAAAAAACTAAACACTGACGACATTGGATTCAAGGATCATACTAAAATCAAAACCATTAAAGACATTGAGAAAAAAATACACGCGTTAAAATAGTATTCTAAAAATACTATCGACGTCGGACTCAAATGTTATCAAGCCCAAAGAAGTGTCTAACATAACACTTGCAACTGAAAGGTTCATGGTAACTTAAAAAAACAAAAAACAAAAAAAACGCAGATCATTACGGGAAAAAAAGAGTTGAAAAGAAAAATGTTCGTCACGACTTTCAAAGATAGCGCTGTACTTTTGCAAAAGGAAAACGGTTCGTCGCGACTTAGAAAGGTAAATTTTTATACTTTTGGAAAAAGAATTTGTCACTTGTGGTTTTCGCTGCTAAAATCGGGCGTTATTATTTTCTCTGGAGAAAAATATACACTTGATTGAACTTTTTATATATTTATGTTTTTTTCTGTTCGTTTTATTGTCTGTAGGAAGAAATAAGAAAGAATGAAACGGTTTTGTTAAATTCAACGAACGTTTGTAAATTGCTAATGCTGACAAAGCAAAATGGACGAATTGAAAGTAGCGTTGGAACATTTGACCAAGTTGCATATCGATGCCGCAAAGCGTCAGTCACAATCCGAAAAACACTGGACTGAACGTCAAATACGATTCGAGGAACAGCAAAAGGAATTGCAAAAACAGTAAGCGGAATGTCAAATATGAACCGAGGAGCAGCAGAAGGAAGTTCAAAAACAGTTAGCTAAACATCAATTAGAAGTTCAAAAACAGTTATCCGAACGTCAATTACGAACCGAGGAATTTATTACAGAAATTGTTAAGAATAATGCGAACGCGGAAAGCAATTCAGCATTTTCTCGGAATACAATGTGGGCCGCGATAGACAATTTTAAATACGAGAAAGAGGAAATGTCATTCGTAGCGTATTTTCGGCGTTATGAAAATTTTTTTTATATTGACTGCAGCAACTGGTCGGATCAAAAGAAAACCAGACTTCTACTACGAAAATTGGAAACGGCTGAGCATGATCAATTCGTGGATTACATCTTGCCTCGGAAAACAGCAGATTTATCATTCAATGAGACGGTAAATTTGTTAACAGAACTTTTCTTGCCGAAAACGTCTCTTTTCCATAAGCGTTGGAGATATTTGAATGAGGTAAAAGGCGATAATAACGATTTTACCACCTATGCAGCTGTAGTGAACAAACAAAGCTGTAGTGATAATTTTAAGTTGTCTGAACTAACAGTAGACAATTTTAAATGTCTTGTGTTTGCGCAAGGATTAACCTCGGGAAAAGATGCGGAAATCAGGCGCAGAGTCCTTACAAAATTAGAAAATGAACCGAACTTAACACTTCAAAAATTGACTGAGGATTGTTAAAAAGTAGAAATTATAAAAAAAAAAAAGATGCAAGAAATATCGAAGCAGGCATCGCGAATATAAAAAAGTAACTAAGAAAAAACCTTCGAAATGGCACAAAGACACTAACCACCGAAACTCAGAAAAACTAAAAGCACCGAACGTTGTTTCAGATGTAGTGGAATACATTGGATAAGGGATTGCCCATTTTTAACAAAAAGATGGCATTTATGCAATAAGATCGCTCATAAAAGTTTGCACTGTAGGAAAACTCAGAATAGAAGCCATGTACGTCAAACCAGAACTAAGGACGTCGTAGATGAAAATGTACGTAAATATGTAACGGTTAACATTTTCGGCAAAGCTATTAAATTCCAATTAAACAGTGGATCGAATCGAATCTGTCAATAATAAATCTCAAAACGTGGAAAATATTACGAAAGCCGACTATGTTAAAAACTAACAGAAGGGCGACGGCCATTAATGGTACAAAAATTCATTTTGAAGGTGAATTAATTACAAACGTCACTTTACGGGGGAAAACAAAAAAAAAAACAAGAATCTGTTCGATTCTGACAGCATGGAGGATTTTCGTCTGTGGAATCTTCCTATATCCACATTCTGCAAGAAAATAAATACCCGTCCAGCATAAACGGAGAAACTTATAACTTGTTTTAAAAAAGAATTCACAAACATATTTACTCCTGGCCTGGGGAGGTATACAAAAATGGCCGCAGATTTTAAGTTGAAACCTGGCACACAACCGGTGTTTAAAAAGAAACGTAATGTCCCGTTCGCTTCCCTGAACAAAATAAATCAGGAACTAGACAGATTAGAAAGCATCGGTATACTGGCTAAAATTGAATATAGTGAGTGGGCTGCTCCGGCAGTTTACGTAAAGAAAAGGTCTGGGGAAATTCGCGTTTGCGCCGACTTCGCGACCGGACTCAACGGGTCCTTATAAGATTTTCACTATCCATTACCTAGTCCAGAAGAAGTCTTCACGAAATTAAATGGCGGCAAGTTTTTTTTCTTAGAGCGACCTAAGCGACGCTTACCCACAGATTCCGGTAAACAACAAAAGTGCTAACCTTCTCTGTATTAACACTCATCGGGGTTTGTACAGATACGAAAGACTCACGTTTGGTATCAAGGTGGCACCCGCAATATTCAAGCAAATAATGGATACTATGCTGTCCGGCTTTGGACACCGCAATCGCATATCTTGATGACATTATCATAGCGAGCAGAGAGGAACATGAAAAACATATCAGACAAGTATTCAGTCGAATACAAGATTATGGATTTAAGATCAAAGCAGATAAATGCGAGTTCTTTTTACAAACAATTAAATACCTGGGTCAATTAATCGATAAAGATGGCAGACGCCCACACCCAGATAGGGCGATCGCTATTAAAGAAATGCCGGCACCAGTAAACATAACTCAATTGCAGAGTTTTTTTACGTTTGTCAAATTATTACCAGGGGTTCATCCTAAATAGTCACAAATTGCGCTCACCACTTAATGAATTGCTGAAAAAGGATAAGGCTTGGGAGTGGACTGAAGATTGCCAGACATCATTCCAAGAAATAAATAGAATCCTGACTTCAAAACTATTCCTAGCGCATTTCAACCCGCAGTTGGACATAATAGTAGCTAGCGACGTTAGTCAATATGGCGTCGGGGAGTGCATGCTACATCGAATGCCGGATGGCTCGAAACAGCCTATTGCTTTCGCATCACGGACTCTTTTGCCAGCGGAAAAGAATTATTCTCAGATCGAGAAAGAGCCCCTATGAATTATATTTGCAGTTTCAAAATTCCACCGGTTCTTGTACGGAAGACATTTTTTTCTACAAACGGGCCATAAGCCGTTGATATCCATTTTTGGATCAAAAAAAGGACTTCCAACATTCACTGCGAACCGACTATTAAGATGGGGAACTATTCTACTGAACTATAATTTTACAATTCAATTTCTCCCCTCAAAATAACTAACCCATGCAGACGATCTATCGAGACTGATTCCTGCCAAAATGGAACCTCTTGAAGATTCAGTAATCGATGCACTACGTATTAATAGTGATGTAAAAACCATGATAAACAATATTATCCGCGAACTGCCGGTCACACTTCAGGAAATTAAGTCAGAATCCCTAAATGACAATTTCATTCAAACCACGAAGCAGAAATTAGCACTGGGTGACACCAGTTCAGACATTTTTTCTGGTTGCGACGAAATACTGTTATACGGTGAAAGGGTTGTCATGCCCCAAACCCATCAAAAAAAGAATTCTCGCGGATGTTCACATGAGGCATCCAGGAATAAACAGAATGAAAAGCTTAATGAAAAGCTTTGTTTATTGGCCAGCTATGGACCAAGATATAACCGACATGGTGAACAGATGCAAAGGCTGTGTTTTGGCTGCAAAAGCACCACCGATAACATATAAACCTTGGCCTAAGGCTGAACAACCATGGTCAAGGATCCACATCGATTATGGGGGACCTGTGGGAGATTTTTACTACCTGATAGTAGTTGACACTTACTCTAAATAGCCAGAGGTACTAAGATGCAAAAAATCGACCACAACAACAACGACAATTTTTTTATTGGAATTGTTTGTTCGGTTTGGGGTTGTAGACTGTCTGGTTAGCGACAACGCTACACAGTTCACCTCGACAGAGTTCAGCGAATTCTGAGACGTATCAAGTCAAGCATATTACGACACCCCAGTACCATGCCAGAAGCAACGGCCAGGCTGAACGCTTCGTCGATACGCTTAAAAGGGCATTAAAAAAGGCGTCCGGTACACCGACAGAAAAGGCCCTTCAGCAATTTCTGCAGGTTTACAGAATCTCGAGAAATCCGAACAAACCAGATGCGGGATCCCCAGCAGAAATCATATTTTGACGGAAAATAAAATCCGTATTTGATAAACTGCTACCCAAACACATAGTGCACAACAGAACCAATACAATGCGAACGAAACGGTATAACAGTGAAGATAACGTGTATTTTAGACATTTTAGAAATAACGTTTCTTTTTGGGAACAGGGCACGATCTTACGAAGAATCGGCCATGTTACATACATCATTCGAGCCCAAAGTTCCAACATAAGAGGCACCTGAACCAAATCAGGAAACGTTTCTACGAGGATTAAGAAAAACCACCGCAGGACGACAGTGAGGCGATTGAAACTGTGTATGACTGTTTTGACATAGACCCTCCAAAATGGATGTCAGAACCGAGACGCTCCAACAGAAAGAGGAAGCGCACAGACCCCTTGGTGGTCTACCCCAAAAGGAAGAAATACTGATTTTCACAACCGCGGAAATCAGCTTGGGAGGGGGTGTTGTGGGGGAATCACCCTCAAAATGGACTGTTCTATCCATTATATAAACCATAGACCTTTTGATCCCAAGTATGGATTAAACACCAGAGCGACATTCGCCTGCTCAATGACGTTTACTACTCTTTTCAGTTGTAACCTTTTTACGTTGTTGTTCCAGTAATACATTGTTTAAACTCTATTCCGTTGTTCTATTTTCTTTGTGGCTTATTGCAAGCCATAACAAAAATTTAAATACATATATATATATATATATATATATATATATATATATATATATATATATATATATATATATATATATATATATATGTATATATACTGGCATCTTTTTTACTTTCATTTTTATTTTTCTTATTTTTACCAAATAAAGTTTTTCATATAAGATCTTGAATGCTTCATTGAATTATTACATGAGCATTTTGTCATAAAATAATTAATTTAACCAAATTGTTATTAATTTAAAAATTGATACTAGGTAATTTTTAAATCTCTTTCTTAAAAAGTAATACTTGACGAGCAAGATTCGTGACATTTCAATTAATTTTTAAGAATTCTTAAATCTTAGACATTTTCTGGAATCAAAATCACATGATGAATTTTGATCAAAATTGGAATAAGGATTCTAGACATCAAGATTATTACCATTATATTTTAAGTGCAATCTTTGCAATTGTTCATAACAAAAAGATGCAAATCTGTCTTCTCGGGGAATTATTTTACCAGTCCTGTAACGAGTATTCTTCTAGTATGTATATATATATATATATATATATATATATATATATATATATATATATATATATATATATATATATACCAGTGGTGAAAAAACCGGACTAGAGTGCTCAATGTGTAGTCAGAGCAGTATATAGGAAATTTATTACTGTGAGTCCAGAATGAGTTTACAAATTGTTTCAGCTAGAGGAAAATCCTCAAAGAGGAAAAATCCAACTAGCATCATCAGAATTCATAGATGGACCATTTTATTATGGACCATCTTCTTCTAATTACGGGATTTCCTGGGATTTTACTTGTACAAATGGAAATTCTTTTAACTTTCTTGAAGTTTTACATTTGGATGTTACCATTTCAGATTAAATATGTTTTTAACTCATTTTAAAGTGTTTTTTAACATATTTTATTAACTGTTTGTTCATATATATATATACTAGCGGGGGTACCCGGCGTTGCCCGAGTGTTTGTTTCCGGGACGGGGGGGGGGTTAAAAAATGTTATGGTAGGTAAGTAGGAAGGATCAAACCCGGAGTCATGAGTAAAAGTAGGAAAATAAAGTGTGAAAAAAAAAAAAAAACATCTGCAACGTTAACAGTTCGGCCACCAAGAAAAATCCATTCTAGTTGTTTAGAAAAAAAAAAAAAAAACGACTACGGTAGGTCGGCGCGAACGTGAAAATATAATGTGAATTGTCCAGCACGCTAACCACTACGCCACAGAGCACTGCAGCTTAGTTTAGTGATTTTAAATAACTTCACATGAAAGAACTACGAAGCCAAACCGGTGTTCTCTTCTCAACTGTTCCTTGTGAACGATCCCCAAACGGTGTTAAGTGGTGGCAGGGGGAGGAGGAATTTATTAGAGAGAAAATATTTTACCACTTCCATTGATCTTAACCGATTTTGGCCGTGACTTCTCAGCAGAAAATGTATAGAAATCTAAGATTATCGAGGAATTTGAGAAATAATAAGCCTATAACACACCTCAGATATTGTTCTGTCGTTTGTGCATATTATATTTGCATGAAATATCTTGATTTTTAATCCTATTAATGTCAAAATCAGACGGGAAAAAATGAGTTCATTTTATTTATATAGATAGAAGATAGAATAGATAGAGAAGAGAAGAAGAGAAGATATATATATATATATATATATATATATATATATATATATATATATATATATATACTTCTTCAGAATAATTTTTTATTTAACAATCAGTTGGTATGGAAACCTGTGATTATAAGAACTACAAAATATTACTGGCGGTAATATTCAGTAAGTTATCCCATCTAAATAAGAATTGCTCGATATGCAGGATAGACCAAATGAATTAAATTGTTATTCAATGAATTTCAAAAAACCCTTATTGAAATGAAGTGGTTGAGTTTCATGTCAGAGATTTTTATTATTCTAAGCAAGACAAAGAATACTTTAGAAATTTAATCTCCTTAACCTATAGGGTTTCAATGTCAACCATCTCATCAGAGGAGAGAAAAAATTAGCAAATATTTATAAAGATATGTACCCTATTTGCTAAAGTCAGTGAGACATGGAAAGTCAAAGTCAAAATAATTAATTAATCAGAAGTACTGCAGCAAGAGGCAAAAGGATATGAAAATTGTAGATTCAGATTGCGTGGTAAAATCCAGTTGGGTAATAAGATACAAGTTGCATATTGGGTAATCCGCATAGTTGAGTAGATATCCGAATCGGACAAGTTCTTATATATATATATATGCATATATATATATATGCATATATATATATATGCATATATATATATGCATATATATATATGCATATATATATATATGCATATATATATATGCATATATATATATATGCATATATATATATATATGCATATATATATATATATATATATATATATATATATATATATGCATATATATATGCATATATATATATGCATATATATATATATGCATATATATATATATGCATATATATATATATGCATATATATATGCATATATATATGCATATATATATATATGCGTATATATATATGCATATATATATGCATATATATATATATATATATATATATATATATATATATATATATATATATATGGCATATTTCATTAAATAAAATAGACGTTTTTTGTCTATTAATTCTATTTTCGAAACTTTTCAACTTCCGAATAACAGTTTTCACTTCTGACGGGAACTGGCTGATGCAATCACCATATTTATCATAAGTACGAGTACTTTCCAACCCTTCAGTATTCATCGTCAGCAATAAATTAAATCAAATTAGTTTTGAACAATTTATAAAATCTCTCTCTCTTCTCTTTCTCTCTCTCTCTCTCTCTCTCTCTCTCTCTCTATATATATATATATATATATATATATATATATATATATATACACTTGTGCCCGATATTATTCATACCCCTCGGGTCTTTGAGATTTCTATAAGAATATTGCTCAAACCAGAAGGTAGACAATATTAAAGGGATTTCAAACAATAAATCAAGCATAAGCATTTAATTTAAACTCAACAAATAAATAAATTATGCAAGTTTGAAACATTATACAAAGAAAAACAATAATGGCACTAGTTCAAAATTATTCATACCTCTCTTACTAATAGTCAATAGCATGCCCTTTATTCTTAATAACTGCCTGTAGCCGTTTTGGATATTTATCAACAAGGTTTTTACAAGCATCAACACTGATTTTTGACCATTCTTCAATGCAGTAGTTCTCCAAATCCCTCAAATTTCTAGGTTTCCGCTTTTTAACCTCAGTTTTCAATATGTGCCAGAGGTTTTCGATAGAGTTCAGGTCGGGACTCTGGCTAGGCCATTCCAAAACATTAATTTGATTATCCTCAAACCATTTCTTGACTATTTTGGCAGTATGTTTTGGACCATTATCCTGTTGAAGGATCCAGTTTGGTCCTAAATGGAGCTTCTCCGCATCCTGTCTAATGTTTTTCTGGAGTATCTCCAAATATTGCTCCTTCTTCATGGTTCCATCTATCTTGACCAAACTACCTGGACCACTAGCCAAAAAGGAGCCCCAAAACATTAGGCTACCACCACCATGTTTCACCGTGGGTATGGTGTTCTTTGGGTTGTAAGCTTCTCCTTTCTTCCTCCAAACGTAAGAAGCATCCATATGGCCAAACAATTCAATTTTTGTTTCGTCAGTCCACAAAATACTTGAGAAAACGGACTCTGGAGAATTCACATGGGTCCTAGCAAACTTTAGACGTGCTGCAAGGTGTTTTCCGGTGTGCAATGGAGTCCTTCTTGGTCTTCTTCCTTTCAGACCATTTTCATGCAGAGTCCTTTGCAATGTTTGCCTTGATATTTTTATGCCAGAAGACTCCAGATTTTCTAAAATGTCCTTAGTAGTGGTGGTTGGATTTGCATTAACACTTCTTACAATATTCCTGGTGGCTCTAGCAGACAGTTTCCTTTTCCTTCCTCTACCAATCAAGTTGTTTGTTGTGTGGTGGCTCTGAAATTTTTTGATGATGCTCTGTACTGTTGCTGTAGGAACCTCAAATTTCTTGGAAATTGACTTGTAACCTAAACAATCCTTATGTGAATTCACAATTTTAGTCCTAAGATCATTACTAAGCTCTTTTTTCTTCCCCATTCTAATAATTTTTATTCTTTTATTGGTTTTCAGTTGATATCATTTTAATTTCTGAAAAATGCAAAAAAACGAAATGAAATTAATCAAAGGTTGTATAAAAGCATTCAAAATAAGAATCAAACAGGAAACAAACATTCAGAAACTCGATTAATACTGAAAAAATAAGGGGGTATGATTATTTTTGAACATTGCAGATTTTATAAATAGCTGTATATTTCTTTTATTACAAGTATCCCGAGATTTTAAAATGACGAAAATTATCAGAAGAGTTTTATTAAGAATATGTATCAATATGGACGTAAACAATAAAGTCTTACAAAGTTACACCTAATAAACTCAATTTTCAAGGGGAGGTATGAATAATATCGGGCACAAGTGTATATATATATATATATATATATATATATATATGCAACATTTTTTCATTTAAGCAAATATTATTCAATGCAACGGCGTATTTTGCTTTATGATTCTTTTTTTTTTTAATTTTTCGATTTTCCGTATAATCTTTTTATATCAAAATCGAAAATATTAATGAAGGTTCCATAATTGTTACTGTCACGAGCGCTTTCGATTCGTTTACGAATCATCTACAGGTATTGAGGAAGTAAAAGTGAGAAGGAACGAAAATGGAAATTAGAAATTGAAAAGTAAAACATACATAAAACCACGTCAGGTGATGGTAAGTAAAAATAAGTGCTCGTCTGAGCTCCATTCTCTGGTCCCCCCTCGCCAATCTTTTTCAAAAAACACCGACTAGCTGAAACCACCGTCAATAATTTTCCCCACTCCCTATCTGTGCCTAAATCAAAACGTAGATTCCATGAACAAAGCTTCTTTCTTAGAACTGCACGCCTGTGAAACTCTGTTCCGCTTGCCTGTTTCCCTCCCGACTTCAACCTGGATGTCTTCAAGTCCAACACAAACAAATTCCTGATGAACCGCCCCCCCTAAGTAATGACACCTTACCAATTCTCCAATACTATTGCTACACTATCCCTTTGACTAATGCACACACAATAACCCTTATCCCCGAGTGGCCACTAGGCCTTGATAAGTGGTGAACTCCATGTAAAAAAAAAGTCGATGAAAAGTCGATTTAAAATATAGGTCGGTAAAAAACAGAGTATTAAAATCAGCAAATTCGTGGACACCATTTGCAAAGTCCGTCCATTACGCGCTACGTAAGATATTTTAACACATTGTTGCTTTTCTCGAATGCAATATTATTTATAGTAGAGTGATGAGTTCTAATCTATGAGGCTTCAAGAATTTTTAATATTTTAAGATTATTTTCACGTTGTATAATTTTTGTGTTGTCGACGAGGATTTTTTTTTATTGAATAAGCAAAATAAGATATAAATGACTTATTTATTAAATAAATAAAATCAGATGTAAATAACTAATAAAATATATATATATAAAGTATGATATAATAAACTAATTAAAGAAATAAATACAACAACAAATTTACCAATAAATATATATATATATATCTTCACGCATATACATAAATATATACACATACATATACACACAAATACGCTATATATACGTACAAATATTCATATAATTTAATTTTTATTTCCTTTCGCTAAGAACACGTCTTAACTTTTCATTTTGAATGCATATTGTCAGATTTGTATACGTTTATTATCATCCATCCATCCATCCATACATACATACATACATACATATACATATATATATGTGTGTGTGTGTGTGTGTGTGTGTTTTGAGACGATTAATCGGGATCGGGAATCTAAAAAATCGGAATATTTCGGTTTATTTAAATCAGAATCTGAAAAAGTTAAACCTAATTTCCAATTCCGAAAGCGATTCTTTTGATATGTTTTTATGTATTTGTTTTTGTTTGTTCAACACTTAATATTTCATTGCTGGTACTAATGATAACATTATAAATATTCATTTTTAACTTCCGGGAAGACTCAAATCTATAGAATATAATTACAAATTTAGATAAAAATGACGCCGGAAAAATCGGCATGGTAAAATTGGCACGAGTGGATTATTAAAAAAAAAATTTTTAACAAACATAACAGTTTTTGTCACCTTTTCTTCTTTTTTCATCCCATTTTTCAGAATTTTTATTGTTAAAATAAGATACTTATTAGTCTTTTTAATTAAAAAAAAAGTGTCCTGGTTTACTACGTTCAAAACTTCAAGTTACTTTTTGTCAACTTAAAATGAACTAACGCAAATTGGCTTTGTTTTAAGTGAAATAAATCTTTAGTTGACACACTAATTACGGGAAAACATTTGAGGAAATTCTTAGAAATATCTACTCATGTAATGTATGCACGCTATACAAGTATTTCTTTTTTACTTTGCGAAACTATGTGCAAATATTTCACTCGTTTTTTTTTTTGTTTTTTTTACGGAAATCCTAAAATTAATATTTAAAAAAAAAACTAAAAAAAAAAAAACTGAATGGCTGAATCTTTAAAAAATTTTAAAAATCGAAATCGGTAATCGTGTATGAATTGGGGATTTAGAACAAAATCGTTAATTGTATCGAAATCGGAAAATATACAAGAATCGTACAACCACTAGTACATATAATATGAAAATGCACTTATGGCATTTAAGCTACACAAAAACGTTTGTTGTTTAATAATTTCATTCGCCTGATAACTTCCCCTCGGAACGAAATACAAATATTTTGTGTTGCTTACTTGCCATAAGTATATTTTCTACTACTAAGCTCTATCCACGTATCGAGCACTGTTGAAGTAAATGCTGAATACATACGTAATATATTATTATATATTACGTATATAATTGAACTAGTAATATATGTATATGCATGTATGTGTGTAATATGTATGTATATAAAAATCTCGTTTATTTTTTTTATTAGTTCGCATTGTTTTCATTTTTTTTCTTTTTTACAGCGTGGAAGCTTTACGTTTAATGATACCTTTGACTACGGAAGTGAAGTCTTTTTTTTATAATCTTAAATTTATTGCCATTTATTAAGGTGAGTGTTTTACATTTTAAATGCTTTGTTATTGTAATAAATTTGTTATGGTAAAAATGTCTGTTGTACTTTCTTTCTGCTGTTTTTTTAAACAATCGGAAATGCTTTATTTTATTTTATTTATTTATTTCTTTAGATAAATAAAGATTTCAGGATTCTCCACGGGATGGTCTAATGACCGGGCAATCGAGTAAGACATAATTTATCGCTAATGTATTCCACTCAACTGGCGCTGCTACCATGATGAGATAGGGTGGCTGTTCCCAACTATCGTGCCGTGGCCCGCTAGTGTGTCGTGGAATGATTATTGGTGTGCCATGAACAGGTAATGAGTGGAAGTTACAAGTTGTTACAAGAGAAAAAACGTTTGCATAT
This sequence comes from Euprymna scolopes, assembly GCF_053919585.1. Lineage (NCBI taxonomy): Eukaryota > Metazoa > Mollusca > Cephalopoda > Sepiida > Sepiolidae > Euprymna > Euprymna scolopes. The sequence continues at coordinate 150,167,642 of NC_136488.1, forward strand.
CGTTATAACCGTTGTTTGTATTAATAAATACGAACTACCACATTTTTATTTCGTGATGTTGATGGTTAAACAATAAAAAGGGAAAATAAACTGTTTAAACAGTTTGTTTAAATTGTTAGATTTTTTTTTAATTTACCAATAATAATAATAATAACAATAACAATAAGAGCAATAATAACAACAATAATGATAATAACAATAACAGCAATAATAACAATAATAATAATAATAATAATTTAATAATAATACAAATAATAATAATTTAATAATAATACAAATAATAATAATTTAATAATAATAATGATAATAATAATACAAATAATAATAATACAAATAATAATAATAATAATAATAATAAACATCTGTAAGTGTTGTTATGCTTTATATTATTTCTCGCAAAAACTTTCGATAGAGGGGACTGATTTTCACGAGATTGGTATCGTTTTGAAGCTCGACACTTCGGATGACAAATATCAAAGTATTGGCCAAAAACATTAATTCCTTCAACTTTAACTGGGCACTTTTCTACAGGGAGGTGTCGCTTTTTTCGCCGATATTTTCGAAAGTCATCGCCTCTTGTCGATTGTCTAGCCTTAATTTAAACCTAAGTCACTTCCTGTTTAGCGATGGACGCAACAGCTAACACGTCACTTTTTTATTTTACTTTCTTTTCCTCCTTCGCTGTACGGGTTCGAGCCTGCCTGCTTATTATCAATTTCGCAATTTTTTTTTTTTTGCTCAACCAGCACCCTTACACACACGTCCATTTTCTTTTCCGCCTTCGCGTCACGTGTTCGAGCCTGCCTGCCTGCCTACTACAACTTTTTTTTTTTTTGCTCAACATACACCTACAAACACCCGGGCAACGCCGGGCAACTAGGCTAGTTTTATATAAATAAATATATAATAACAAGCCAAAAACTATGTGGTCCCTCGACTGATGCCTTTGTCATGTATTTTGAATAAAAGGCAATGAAGCAACTTTAGTAAAAGCCCTATAACCACAAGAAGCTATTGCTTCTGTATAAGTTAAAAAAATTAATTCTAGATGTTAAATTTCTGAGATTTTTCACATTTGTTATTTTTTTGTTATTTCATCGATATGATGTAAATGAATCAAAACAGATATAAAATAATCACACATTAAAGTGCAAAACAAAGTGATCACTAAATGGGTTGGGAAGCCACAGTGCTGGTGAAGAAGAAATTTCTGTATCAAGAATTAAGTCCAATATACCATCTTCAATTTGAGTGATGTAATTTGAGCGCTGAAGAAATTGTTGAGACCCAGTGCCACATTGTTTGCAAGAAGCTAATCCAAATGTAAATCACCCTACAAAAGTGCCCTTATACCAACAGGAAGTTGTTGAGCTCATCGGTGAGAAAATTTAATAAATTCCCTAGTAGGCCAGGTTTGCGGTACACGGGCATACAATCAATTGCGTGTATTAAAGTTCAATCTACGAATATATACTCAATATTTGTAAAATCGAGTTTACAAGAGTTGCTTCCCTTGTACTGTTAGCCAAAATTAGCTGTAGAACTGTTACCTATTTTGCACATTTAAACCCTTGGTATTACAGATTGGGCTAAAACAGGAAAATAAAACAGCTTCATGACAAACAATGCCTTATTTTTTTTTAATTCGGTACTATTTAAACCCCCTATTTAGACGACCCCTATTTAGACAAGTATGAATTTTAGGAGAAAAATAAAAATTATCCCCAAAAGGTGTGTTTTTCACCACTAAAACACCCTGGGACCCCAGAATTTTCCCAGGGTCAAATATTCCATTTCCAGAGGTATATCTATGTGATCTTGCTTTTGAGGTATTTTCAACAAAATCTAATGGTCGTAAAAGATTCTATGTCACGAAAAGTGCTAGTCTTGGCCATTTCAATCCCTTTTGACCACCTGAGGACGCAACCAGAAATTTTATCAAAAATCCGAGAATGTTACATTTTCTCCCTTGCCTATAAAAATGTAATGAGAAGTTATTGAGAATTTAGGAAAGAACGGACGAATGGACGAACGGACGAGGGTGAATTCTAAGGTCCAAATCCGACTAAGTCGGTGGACCAATTATAATATGTTGTACGTGCTATAAATTAAAATTTTAATCGGAAAACAAATCCTTGAACATGATAACATTTTTCTTTGATTTATATTTTTATTTAATTATAGATTCAATTCACTGAATTTTATGGATAAATTTCTAAAAAGGAAATGTAATGATGACTACAGTAATTCTATAACTTTATTAAAAAAACAAAACTTCAACGGTTGTAGAGCAATGGATACTTGAAATTTACATTTCATTTGATTGAGGATACACGCATTCCTTCTCTGATGTGTGTTGTGTGTAGCCAAATGATGTCTAATGAATCAATGGTTTCAAGTTAGATGAAAAGACATATTTCTACTAATCTTTACCAACCTTCAAACTAAACTTAATTTTGTTGCAAAAAATGTTTATCAGTTGAAAATATTGACTTTCTGTGATAGGTGTTGCGACAGGAGGGAAGAGAGATAAAATACACATGCACCAGTATGACTGTGATAATAGACGGTAACCGGACGATATCGGATACACAACATAGCAGTTCCGAACAATTTTCTCCACACGACCCGACACGATTTTGAACAAGTCCGTCAATTCGAACACAAACAACTCCAACGATTCGAACCCTAACACCTCCGACGATTCGAACCCTAACACCTCCGACGATTCGAACCCGAACACCTCCGTCAATTCTAACCCAAACACCTCTGTCAATTCTAACCCAAACACCTCTGTCAATTCTAACCCAAACACCTCTGTCAATTCTAACCCGAACACCTCCGTCAATTCTAACTGAACACCTCCATCGATTCGAACCCAAACAACTCCGTCAAAATGACTCAACACGACACGTTACCAGAGCAACCTCATTTTCACCGGAGATAGACCCGACTAAAACATTGACACACAATCCTTGAGCGCTTCCACGCATGCTCATCACATGCGCAATTAGAATTTAAAGCGTTCACTAGTGTGCCGCCATGTAAAGAAAGAAAAACCTTCGTGAATAATTGAGATGGGGTGTGAGTTTCTTCGATACTGAAAGTTCTCAAGGTCACTGCTTTTAGCTAACATGCTGTTATTTGCTGTTTTGCACATGCACCAAATATCCTTCTCAACAATCGGTGTTGCGATCGCCTTTGGAGAATGTACGCGTTTGTAAAACTAGTTTTTCACCGACCTGACGTGCGAAAAAGTGAACAGTAAAATATAGGATAGAATGCACCTCTATTATTCGATACTAGTAGATATCATCGATTTTGCTCAGTAATAAATAAGGGATAAAATACATTGAAGACATTGCCAAAGATGCTGCAAAGAAGGTGATCTTTCTTTGTCATGTTAGAAAACTACTCATATCCGACAATATCCTGTATCTCTACAAAGCTACCATTTGACCATGCATGAAATATTGTTGCCATATCTCAGCTGGTAAATCTACCACTAGTCTCCTCCTCTAAGACAAACTGCAAAATAAATCTCCGATCTAATAGATTCCGCACTATCAACAAAGCTCAAACTCTCTGCCCCATCACCGCAATTTATCATCCATGTGTCTGTTTTACAAGTACTTTAAAAAAATGTAATGTGACAAACCTCTATCTCATCGCCGAAAGGTGGCATCATTGTGCCTTTTTCTACAAGTATTTCAATGGCAAGTGGTCGAATGAACTCCGAGCTTTAGTACCGCCTCGACCACAATGCCCTCGACAAACCCGACAAGCAGCAAAATCTAACCCCTACACTGTAGAGATCCTTAGATAGACTGTTGTTGTTGTTGTTGTTGTTGTTGTTGTTTTCGGAAATAAATATTGCTTTTCTTGGAGTGGGTATTTTTCTGATCTGCTACAAGGTAAGTATCAGTTGTTTCACGAGCAAGTTATTATTCACTTAAAGTAATATATGTTTAATTCTATACAATGCCCAATCATTTTTTAGATGAGTTTCATCGATCTGTAATAGCCCTGTTCATATCTTATCATTTAATTGTCATATTTCCTATATTTCTAAATTTCCAGAAAAGATAAAGCTTAATTTTATTGTATTTTAGTAGGACTACTTGTTGATTTACAGTCCATGAGAAACAAGCCTTGATTTTGTTTTTCTAAATAAATTTTCCTCAGTTGCTTAAATTTATATGTCACGACAGAACTACTACCTTGCTTTCATCTGTTTGTGCTTGCTTTTAGTTTTGTGATATATAATATAAAATATATACATAACACAAATTTTAGTTTTGTGATATATAATATAAAATATATACATAACACAAATGTTAGTTTTGTGATATATAATATAAAATATATGCATAACACAAATTTTAGTTTTGTGATATATAATAAAAAATATATACATAACACAAATGTTAGTTTTGTGATATATAATATAAAATATATACATAACACAAATTTTAGTTTTGTGATATATAATATAAAAAAATATACATAACACAAAATTTTAGTTTTGTGATATATAATATAAAATATATACATAACACAAATTTTAGTTTTGTGATGTATAATATAAAATATATACATAACACAAATTTTAGTTTTGTGATATATAATATAAAAAAATATATATAACACAAATTTTAGTTTTGTGATATATAATATAAAATATATACATAACACAAATTTTAGTTTTGTGATATATAATATAAAATATATACATAACACAAATTTTAGTTTTGTGATATATAATATAAAAAAATATACATAACACAAATTTTAGTTTTGTGATGTATAATATAAAATATATACATAACACAAATTTTAGTTTTGTGATATATAATATAAAAAAATATACATAACACAAATTTTAGTTTTGTGATATATAATATAAAATATATACATAACACAAATTTTAGTTTTGTGATATATAATATAAAATATATACATAACACAAATTTTAGTTTTGTGATATATAATATAAAATATATGCATAACACAAATGTTTGTGTTGTGATATATAATAAAAAATATATGCATAACACAAATGTTTGTGTTGTGATATATAATATAAAATATATATATAACACAAATTTTAGTTTTGTGATATATAATATAAAATATATACATATAATACATTTTAGTTTTGTGATATATAATATAAAAAATATACAAAATTTAAGTTTTGCGATATATAATATAAAATATATACATAACACAAATTTTAGTTTTGTGATAAATAATATAAAATATATACATAACACGAATTTTAGTTTTGTGATATATAATATAAAATATATACATAACACAAATTTTAGTTTTGTGATATATAATATAAAATATATACATAACACAAATTTTAGTTTTGTGATAAATAATATAAAATGTATACATAACACGAATTTTAGTTTTGCGATATATAATATAAAATATATACATAACACAAATTTTAGTTTTGCGATATATAATATAAAATATATACATAACACAAATTTTAGTTTTGTGATAAATAATATAAAATATATACATAACACGAATTTTAGTTTTGTGATATATAATATAAAATATATACATAACAGGAATTTTAGTTTTGTGATATATAATATAAAATATATACATAACCCGAATTTTAGTTTTGTGATATATATATAATAAAAAATATATAATTAACACAAATTTTAGTTTTGTGATATATAATATAAAAAATATGCATAACACTAATTTTAGTTTTGTGATATATATAATAAAAAATATATACATAACACAAATTTTAGTTTTGTGATATATATAATAAAAAATATATACATAACACACATTTTAGTTTTGTGATATATAATATAAAATATTTACATAACACAAATTTTAGTTTTGTGATATATAATATAAAATATATGCATAACACAAATTTTAGTTTTGTGATAAATAATATAAAATATATACATAACATGAATTTTAGTTTTGTGATATATATAATATAAAAAATATACATAACACAAATTTAATTTTTAATATAAAATATATACATAACACAAATTTTAGTTTTGTGATATATAATATAAAATATATGCATAACACAAATTTTAGTTTTGTGATATATATAATAAAAAATATATACATAACACAAATTTTAGTTTTGTGATATATATAATATAAAATATATACATAACATGAATTATAGTTTTATGATATGTAATATAAAATATATGCATAACACAAATTTTAGTTTTGTGATATATAATATAAAATATATACATGACACAAATTTTAGTTTTGTGATATATAATATAAAATATATACATAACACGAATTTTAGTTTTGTGATATGCAATATAAAATATGGATTCAGGCAAGCCCGTTCAACAGCAGATATCTTAACTGTAGTTTCTGAACGTATATACCGTTCATTGGATAAAACAGGGGAGGGTAGAGCGGTGGCCCTTGATATATCTAAGGCTTTTGACAGGGTATGGCACGATGGTCTTCTAAGGAAAATTAGATCATATGGAATCACTGGAAGAATTCATAATATTTTCGTAAAATTAGTCCCAAATAGCAGCCCTTCACGACTAAGTGCTCCTGTGTTTTGGTTGGGGGAGAAATGACAATATATAAAAAAAAAGAACCTGTATCGCGTGTAACTCCCTAGACGTAAAAACCTCTGACTAACTCGATAAGCAGTAAAATTCACTGTAAGATTTCTAAATGCCGGAAAGCCTTGCTCCAACTGTTAGACTTCGGTACTGTTAGACTTCGGACTACACGTTGAAAATTCAATGTAATTCGAACAAACATCTAGTTTCTCAACTCACTACGTAGTGCTTCTGTAGACATTTTTTTACATGGGAATCACCACTTATCAAGGCCCGTAAGCCACTCGGGGATAAGGGTTATTTTGTGTACAATAATCAATGCGACATGGTCCCAGATAGTAGCCTCTTACGTCCAAGTGGCAATGTGCCTTATTTTTTTTTATTTTTTTTTTTATTACATTTTCACCCCAAACAAGGCACATTGCCACTTTGGTGTAGGGGGCTACTATCAGGGGCAGCAACTGCTGGGGCACTATGTTGGGATTTGGGCAGCAAGGTGTCGGTTCACGTTACACTTGAACTTCTGCATGTCAGTACAGTTAGGGAAGCAGGGACCTGGAATGGAATTCCAGAGTCTAGCGGTTCTGGGGAAGAAACTACTGGAGTAGAAAGATCTTTTACATCTAGGGATCTCTACTGTGTGGGGGTGAAATTTAGCTGCCTGTCAGGTTTGTCGAGGGTGTCTACGTCGTGGGGGCACAAGTGTCTGCAGTTCGTCAGAGCATTCACCATTAAAATACTTGTAGAACAGGCAGAGGGATGCAACGTTTCGTCGATGGGACAGAGGCTGAAGCTTAGATGCCAGTTCAGGTCCTATCAGATTGGCGACTCTCTTTTGAACCTTGTCAAGGAGTTTGAAGTGAATAAGAGTAACAAAAGGACCCCTTGTGTATAGCTGCACTGATCGTGAACCCCATACATATTTTTAATTTTTATAATTTTCTGGTTATTAAATAAACCGCCATCTTTAATATTTGTGAGCGACCTGCACGAATGTAAACGCTAGGATATTATTATACAAACACTCTAATAGAAAAAGAACACAACTATTTAATTCGTCATAACATTTTGATATATAAAAAAGCCTGTTTCATCATGATACAGTGCTTTGTTTTATGGCGGTTTGGAAATATGATGTGGCGTGTTGTCTTTAAACGGCAAGCAGACCTTCGGCTAACATTGATCCAGTACATTGCACTGCCCGTTGTACTTTGGTTGAGATAAACTATTGTACAATTTTCAGGTATGAGTATGTGTTCCTTGCTTCTTTGAATCTTAGCTTCTAAACTAATTGAGCGAGTGAGTGCAGTCCTATTTTATTTGGTGTGGGGGAGCTATAAAGATCTATTAAGAGATAATTACTACCTCTTATTTTGTTCTTGGCTTGCTCTAAATTATTTTTTATTTATCTTGGGAGGACAGAATTCATTTCCAAACTTTAATTCTATTCTATTTTCTTCCACTTAAGTCTACTCTCATTTAGAGATCGACTTGTTTGTTTTCCATTTTCTTTTAACAGAAAAACAGTAGGTGGGCTATTATTATAAACGGTTGGAGGCATTTTTCTAATCTGACCCTGATTTTATTCATTTATAAAAAAAAAAGGAAAACGTGTTGTAGCAAGTTTCAATTAGTAATTCTGTTTATTAGAGAACAGTAACTATGGACGGTGCTCAAGTGGTTAACGACACAGACCGATGACCTGGGATCCTTGGTTCGAATCCAGTTCGTTTCATAAAAATTACCTTTTTAGGATGTTGGCAACCTTCACGTGGTCTCTCTGAATTTTTTCTATTAGAATTTTGAAACCAATGCCAACAGTATAATCTTCGGACTCATACGACATGATGATGAATTGCTATGGAATTTGTAGCACTTGGAAAACTGGCCAGCTTACATTTTGCTAGATTGGGCTTTGCTCTAATTAACCCCAGGCACTTAATGTTTGGATGTTAAATCCTGTTGGCAGATGGCCTTCACGTTGTCCGCCAAAAGAAAGTATGTAAATATCTCCATAGGAAGATTTGTGGAGAGACGCAGCTTGACAGATCATTGAGTATCTAGGATCATGAACTTTCGCCGATAACATCAAACGGAAAGGTGGCAGTGCACTATGACAAAGACATAGAGGTGGGAAGGCACATAAAAGCAAGACCATCAAACCAGTCATTTTATTGAAAGGACTGTGCTCATTATTGATGTAATAATTCCAAATGACTGGTAGAGAAAAGAAAAGAAAATATGAGGACCTCCAGAATGATTTAAAGACAATATGGGTTCTGAAAGAAATAAACATTATACCGGCTATGGTGAAAGAGAAACTAGCCTAATGAAAAGTACTTAAACACAATACCTGGAAAACAAAATTGAGTAACAGAGCGCAAACGCGTGTATGAATGCGAGGTGACGTCGCAGCAAGGAAGAAGGAAAGAAAGTATCATATAAATAAGAACATGTGCGCAGGCCGATGATCACGTTAGAAACGGAAAGAGATAGATGTGTTACACAAGTGGCCGAGAGCGTTAGGGAAATGTGTTCTAAACATGGTCGGACACAGACAAAGTACCACGCGTTCGACACGGCAGAGGCTTGTTAAGCACATTGGAGTACGAGAAAACTTTGGAACAAGAGACAAGGATTTATTCTGGAAAGTACCTGTAAATAAATGTCTGTTGTTTCTACGAAAAAAAGTGAGTCGAATTCTTTCTCTGTCTTTGTTTCTTTGTAAATGTCTGCATACAACGTGTTGGTCCCGAGTGTTGACATATAACGACTACGTTTCTAATGTAGCGAAATACAGATAGCAGTCATAAAAGGGAAAACGTCCATTCTTAAAAGAGCCGTCGGATATAAATTTAAATTATAATGAAATCAATTATATCGACACAGATCCTTATTTCTGGATTTCTTATGAATGTAGTAGTACAACATTAAGATGCATAAACGCGTTTGTGCGCATGTTGTCTACGCATACACTATCCTGAATAAAAACATATAATTATATTTTTGACCAATCAGAAAACTTTCTGAATTTATTTGAAATGATCTTTCTGGGAGTCACCTAAATCCTTTATAAAGCCAAATTTTTCTTCAATAAATCAGTGGAACAATTGCCCCGTGTCTATGGATCGGTGTCGCTGGGCGCTCCACTCTATCTGCTCCACTCTACGCGCTCCACTCTGCAACATTTTTCTCCACTCACATACACATAAACATTAACGGACACACAGACACACACAACAACCCCTTGACTTATTATTGTCTAGAAATATGTATAAACTTTATTCATTGAAATATTTCCAATACTTTTCAGCAAAATATCTTATTAGTATAAAAACAAAAGAACATTGACTCCTAAAAATAACTCTCATTGAATTATAATTTATTTAAATGAACATGGAAGTTTTCATAGCGATTTTTCTAGTCCCTGAAACTCGCGGCTTTTAATTAATCGATTCAGATTTCGTTAATGTCTCAACTAATGAAACCCTCCTTGTGTTTACAAAACTCTAAATATATATATATATATATATATATATATATATATATATATATATATATATATATATATATAAAGCATTCGATGTTTTTCCTATTGCTGTAAACTTCCATTTAAAACATATATAAAATATGCTTTCAGAGCTCATTATTTTGTTTTGTTCGCCGTATGACAATGTCTCTCATTTTTCTTACATTTGATTATAAAACCTGCACTGAAAATATTTCTCTGAATCTAAAAATAGATCTCTCGTTACAAAAAAAAAACCCTAAAGTAAAACCCCAAAACAGGCGTGAACACCTCCCTAAAACCTAATGGCCGAAATCCCATCTGAATAAATCAAACCCGCTGATGGAAGTACTTTGATCCGTTATACATGAACTGTAGATCACCATGTCTGCATGCGCGTGTATGCGCATGCGCAAATGCCATAGATCGTCGTCGTTCAGTTAAACACGACATTTCCAAATTGATGCGTGGCCGAAGAAATCAAAAGAGATTGGTGGCTGAATAAAATGTAATTTTGTCAAAGCAAACGTACTACTTCATTGAAGGCTTTTGAATAATTACTACTAATTTTGTTTCGTAGGAAACAAAGTAATAATTGATTTACGAGAAACCTTAGTTTAACTTGATTAGAAAGAACGGTTTGAATTTGTCACTCGTTAACTAACGCAATACTAATTACAGCAACGTTAATTATACCAAGTTCTTGTTGGTTATCATTTAACGATAGATGAAACTTTTTAATTAGTTGTCAGCGAAAAGTAAAAATCGTGTTTGATTTTAGTTCCAAACGATTTGGCTTATTTTTTTTTCTTTGTCTTATGGTACGAGGTGCCTTCAATAAGTTTCCAGACTTTTTCATATAGCCACTTCTATTGATAATTTTAGTCCCCCTTTCGAAGTAATCTCCTCCGGTTGCAATGCACTTATTGTACCACCCCACCAACTTCTAAAAGCTTTTTCTTTATCTCTTCAATTGTCTCATAACAACAGCCTCTACGGATTTCTTGAGTTTAGCGAATGTCACGGGAAACAAGGTCTGAACCATAAAAAGGATCAATAACTGTCTTGTTACCCAGGTCTTTCATAAGTATTCTTCTCTAAGTATTCTTTGGAAAAACATCAAATAAATCTTCCGCAACCTCAGTTCCTTGCAAATAATTGTATGTAAAGTTCCCTCGCTGAGATGCACTTATTGTCTCTATAGATACAGAACAGTCCTTATCCATGAAATTCTTTATTTGGCCAATCAACTCTGGTGTTCTGACTTCTTTACTCCTTCCACACCTCATATCATCCCTCACAGACTCTCAGCTTACCTTTAATCTCTTATGCCACTCAAAATTTGATGCTTGATTCGTGCAAAATAGTCCAAAAACAGTCTGAAAAATTCCATACGTTTCTATGGCATTTATCCAAGTTTAAAACAGAATTTTATTGCATAATGTTTTTCTAAAGTGTCCTCTCGTCCGGACGTGCGTATGCAGATACCGATCCGTGTACTAAATGACGTCACGGTAAACAAAGAAAAAAAACTACAAAAAGGTAAGGCTATCACGTTAGAGATGTGCGTGACGTCACTGCCTTGATGAGAAGTCACGCGTGGTGAGAGAATGAGGAAATAAATGTCATTGTTACAAAATAGGGGTCCAGCTATTATTTGTCCTGTGTTCTTTGAAACGTACTCTGCTACAACGTGTGGGTCCAATGTGTAAATGTGGGTAACGTTACAATTACAATATGAGGGAATGTTACATGTGTAAATGTGGGTAACGTTACAATTACAATATGAGGGAATGTTACATGTTAAATGTGGGTAACGTTACAATTACAATATGAGGGAAGGTTACATGTGTAAATGTGGGTAACGTTACAATTACAATATGAGGGAATGTTACATGTTAAATGTGGGTAACGTTACAATTACAATATGAGGGAATGTTACATGTGTAAATGTGGGTAACGTTACAATTACAATATGAGGGAATGTTACATGTTAAATGTGGGTAACGTTACAATTACAATATGAGGGAAGGTTACATGTTAAATGTGGGTAACGTTACAATTACAATATGAGGGAATGCAATAGAGATAATTGAAATTGTATACGTCATAGTTGATTCCATAGTATACATCAGTATCCATTGTACCACTTATGATGTAGATTTGAGAATGAAGCGAATATATTAATGAATCATACCATTAAATAAAGCTGGTCTACTATGCTTTGATATTTAAGACGATAAAGTATTGCAAAAAAAAGGGGGGGAACGTTTACGACTATGTGCCGGCGATACCTTTAATACAGATGGTGGAACAAAATCCTCGTGTATTACGTCACGGCCATGTTACCGAAAATAAATCGATCTAATCACACGAATCGGCGCGGCCATGATTGTAACTTAAAATACAATGAAATCACACTAATTGTTACGGATATTATGCCAACATAAAATCAAATCTAATAAAACTAATCGTCACAGACATAATGCAACCATAAAATCCAATCTTATTACACTAATATTCGCGGCCTGAATACGAACATCAAATACAATTTAATCACACTTATGTCACGGCCATTATACGAACATCAAATCCAATCTAATAATACTTACGACTATGATACCAACATTTAATCCAACCTAATAAATCCAATTTAATCACACTAATCATCGCGGTCATCATACCAAGATAAAATCTAATCTAATCACATTAAATATCGCGGCTATATTATAACAACCATTAAATCCAATCTAATTAATCTAACCGTCACTGCTATGATACCAACTTCAATTCCCATTAAATCAAAGTCATGATACTAACATAAAAGAGCATCTAATCACCCTTATGGCTGCTAATCGTTACGGCCATGTAACCAACACTAAATCCAATCTAATCACACTAATCGTTACGGCCATGTAACCAACACTAAATCCAATCTAATCACACTAACCGTTACGGCCATGTAACCAACACTAAATCAAATCTAATCACACTAACCGTTACGGCCATGTAACCAACACTAAATCCAATCTAATCACACTAACCGTTACGGCCATGTAACCAACACTAAATCCAATCTAATCACACTAATCGTTACGGCCATGTAACCAACACTAAATCCAATCTAATCACACTAATCGTTACGGCCATGTAACCAACACTAAATCCAATCTAATCACACTAACCGTTACGGCCATGTAACCAACACTAAATCCAATCCAATCACACTAATCGTTACGGCCATGTAACCAACACTAAATCCAATCTAATCACACTAACCGTTACGGCCATGTAACCAACACTAAATCCAATCTAATCACACTAACCGTTACGGCCATGTAACCAACACTAAATCCAATCTAATCACACTAATCGTTACGGCCATGTAACCAACACTAAATCCAATCTAATCACACTAACCGTTACGGCCATGTAACCAACACTAAATCCAATCTAATCACACTAACCGTTACGGCCATGTAACCAACACTAAATCCAATCTAATCACACTAATCGTTACGGCCATGTAACCAACACTAAATCCAATCTAATCACACTAATCGTTACGGCCATGTAACCAACACTAAATCCAATCTTATCACACTAATCGTTACGGCCATGTAACCAACACTAAATCAAATCTAATCACACTAATCGTTACGGCCATGTAACCAACACTAAATCCAATTTAATCACACTAATCGTTACGGCCATGTAACCAACACTAAATCCAATCTAATCACACTAACCGTTACGGCCATGTAACCAACACTAAATCCAATCTAATCACACTAATCGTTACGGCCATGTAACCAACACTAAATCCAATTTAATCACACTAATCGTTACGGCCATACAACCAACACTAAATCCAATCGAATCACACTAACCGTTACGGCTATGTAACCAGCACTAAATCCAATCTTATCACACTAATCGTTACGGCCATGTAACCAACACTAAATCCAATCTAATCACACAAATCGTTACGGCCATGTAACCAACACTAAATCCAATCGAATCATACAAACCGTTACGGCCATGTAACCAACACTAAATCCAATCTAATCACACTAATCATTACGGCCATGTAACAACACTAAATCCAATCTAATCACACTAACCGTTACGGCCATGTAACAAACACTAAATCCAATCTAATCACACTAATCGTTACGGCCATGTAACCAACACTAAATCCAATCTAATCACACTAACCGTTACGGCCATGTAACCAACACTAAATCAAATCTAATCACACTAACCGTTACGGCCATGTAACCAACACTAAATCCAATCTAATCACACTAACCGTTACGGCCATGTAACCAACACTAAATCCAATCTAATCACACTAATCGTTACGGCCATGTAACCAACACTAAATCCAATCCAATCACACTAATCGTTACGGCCATGTAACCAACACTAAATCCAATCTAATCACACTAATCGTTTCGGCCATGTAACCAACACCAAATCCAATCTAATCACACTAATCGTTACGGCCATGTAACCAACACTAAATCCAATCTAATCACACTAACCGTTACGGCCATGTAACCAACACTAAATCCAATCTAATCACACTAATCGTTACGGCCATGTAACCAACACTAAATCCAATCTAATCACACTAATCGTTACGGCCATAAAACCAACACTAAATCCAATCGAATCACACTAACCGTTACGGCTATGTAACCAACACTAAATCCAATCTTATCACACTAATCGTTACGGCCATGTAACCAACACTAAATCCAATCTAATCACACTAACCGTTACGGCCATGTAACCAACACTAAATCCAATCTAATCACACTAATCGTTACGGCCATGTAACCAACACTAAATCCAATCTAATCACACTAATCGTTACGGCCATGTAACCAACACTAAATCCAATCTAATCACACTAATCGTTACGGCCATGTAACCAACACTAAATCCAATCTAATCACACTAACCGTTACGGCCATGTAACCAACACTAAATCAAATCTAATCACATTAACCGTTACGGCCATGTAACCAACACTAAATCCAATCTAATCACACTAACCGTTACGGCCATGTAACCAACACTAAATCCAATCTAATAACACTAATCGTTACGGCCATGTAACCAACACTAAATCCAATCTTATCACACTAATCGTTACGGCCATGTAACCAACACTAAATCCAATCTAATCACACTAACCGTTACGGCCATGTAACCAACACTAAATCAAATCTAATCACACTAATCGTTACGGCCATGTAACCAACACTAAATCAAATCTAATCACACTAACCGTTACGGCCATGTAACCAACACTAAATCCAATCTAATCACACTAATCGTTACGGCCATGTAACCAACACTAAATCCAATCTAATCACACTAACCGTTACGGCCATGTAACCAACACTAAATCCAATTCAATCACACTAATCGTTACGGCCATGTAACCAACACTAAATCCAATCTAATCACACTAATCGTTACGGCCATGTAACCAACACTAAATCAAATCTAATCACACTAACCGTTACGACCATGTAACCAACACTAAATCCAATCTAATCACACTAACCGTTACGGCCATGTAACCAACACTAAATCCAATCTAATCACACTAATCGTTACGGCCATGTAACCAACACTAAATCCAATCTAATCACACTAATCGTTACGGCCATGTAACCAACACTAAATCCAATCTTATCACACTAATCGTTACGGCCATGTAACCAACACTAAATCAAATCTAATCACACTAATCGTTACGGCCATGTAACCAACACTAAATCCAATTTAATCACACTAATCGTTACGGTCATGTAACCAACACTAAATCCAATCTAATCACACTAACCGTTACGGCCATGTAACCAACACTAAATCCAATCTAATCACACTAATCGTTACGGCCATGTAACCAACACTAAATCCAATCTAATCACACTAATCGTTACGGCCATACAACCAACACTAAATCCAATCGAATCACACTAACCGTTACGGCTATGTAACCAACACTATATCCAATCTTATCACACTAATCGTTACGGCCATGTAACCAACACTAAATCCAATCTAATCACACTAATCGTTACGGCCATGTAACCAACACTAAATCCAATCGAATCATACTAACCGTTACGGCCATGTAACCAACACTAAATCCAATCTTATCACACTAATCGTTACGGCCATGTAACAACACTAAATCCAATCTAATCACACTAACCGTTACGGCCATGTAACCAACACTAAATCCAATCTAATCACACTAATCGTTACGGCCATGTAACCAACACTAAATCCAATCTAATCACACTAATCGTTACGGCCATGTAACCAACACTAAATCCAATCTAATCACACTAACCGTTACGGCCATGTAACCAACACTAAATCCAATCTAATCACACTAACCGTTACGGCCATGTAACCAACACTAAATCCAATCTAATCACACTAATCGTTACGGTCATGTAACCAACACTAAATCCAATCTAATCACACTAACCGTTACGGCCATGTAACCAACACTAAATCCAATCTAATCACACTAATCGTTACGGCCATGTAACCAACACTAAATCAAATCTAATCACACTAATCGTTACGGCCATGTAACCAACACCAAATCCAATCTAATCACACTAATCGTTACGGCCATGTAACCAACACTAAATCCAATCTAATCACACTAACCGTTACGGCCATGTAACCAACACTAAATCCAATCTAATCACACTAATCGTTACGGCCATGTAACCAACACTAAATCCAATCTAATCACACTAATCGTTACGGCCATACAACCAACACTAAATCCAATCGAATCACACTAACCGTTACGGCTATGTAACCAACACTAAATCCAATCTTATCACACTAATCGTTACGGCCATGTAACCAACACTAAATCCAATCTAATCACACTAACCGTTACGGCCATGTAACCAACACTAAATCCAATCTAATCACACTAATCGTTACGGCCATGTAACCAACACTAAATCCAATCTAATCACACTAATCGTTACGGCCATGTAACCAACACTAAATCCAATCTAATCACACTAATCGTTACGGCCATGTAACCAACACTAAATCAAATCTAATCACACTAACCGTTACGGCCATGTAACCAACACTAAATCCAATCTAATCACACTAACCGTTACGGCCATGTAACCAACACTAAATCCAATCTAATAACACTAATCGTTACGGCCATGTAACCAACACTAAATCCAATCTAATCACACTAATCGTTACGGTCATGTAACCAACACTAAATCCAATCTAATCACACTAATCGTTACGGCCATGTAACCAACACTAAATCCAATCTAATCACACTAATCGTTACGGCCATGTAACCAACACTAAATCCAATCTAATCACACTAATCGTTACGGTCATGTAACCAACACTAAATCAAATCTAATCACACTAATTGTTACGGTCATTTAACCAACACTAAATCCAATCTAATCACACTAATCGTTACGGTCATGTAACCAACACTAAATCCAATCTAATCACACTAATCGTTACGGTCATGTAACCAACACTAAATCAAATCTAATCACACTAATCGTTACGGTCATGTAACCAACACTCAATCAAATCTAATCACACTAATCGTTACGGTCATGTAACCAACACTAAATCAAATCTAATCACACTAATCGTTACGGTCATGTAACCAACACTAAATCCAATCTAATCACACTAATCGTTACGGTCATGTAACCAACACTAAATCAAATCTAATCACACTAATCATTGCGGCCTAAATACTAACGTCAAATCCCATCTAATAACACCTGTCCTTGGGGGTATGATACCAACGTCAAATTAAAAGGAATAGCGCTAACTGTTGTGTTGATGATACTAACGTCCAATTCAATCGAATCATACCTACTGTCGTGGCGGTCATTTTTCCCACCATAAAATCTATTCCAAATGAATTACACATACTTTCGCAGCTATGACACCAGCGTCTAATGAAATCCAATCACACATACCGTCGCGGCTATTATACCAGCGTCAAAACCAATCCAATAATCTAGTCAAAAAAGAGCAACGCGTACAAAGAAAATTATCATCTTTCTTTATAAAATAACTTTTAACATTGTATTTATTTAAGTTTAGAACAAAAGGTAGTATTTGTTGTAACACTACATTTAATATACAGTAGAACACCGTGATACATTGGCTCTAGGATACGTTTTTTCAGGTTACGATGTGAAATATGATGTTTTTTCCGACACCTTGTTACGGTATTTGCCCCGCCTTACGATGTTATTTATAATGCTATTTAATTATATACCTGTGTATTATATACTATACTGTATTTTGTGTAGGTTGTGGCATTTATCTGAACCGGATTAGTGATATACACAAGAGTTTAAGCTATTATGTTATGAAGCAAAGAAAGTAAGACTTGATTTGAGTTCAACAACATCCGACTAACTACTGCTTGAAAGTGGTGAATAAAATCACACAAAGGACAGTCGAAAAACACACTTACATGCAAAGTCACTTCAATAAGTTTCCAGACTTTTACTTATGTGCACTTTTATTGATAATACACACATGAAACATTATTCCCTTTCGAAGTAATCTCCTCCGACTGCAATGCACTTTTTCAAAAACTTTTTTTTTAAGTGTCAATGACTCTTGTCACGGCCTTTTGCCCCTCCTTAATTGTCTCATAACAACAGCCTCTAATTTTTTTCTTGAGCTTAGAGAATAATTAAAAGTCACAGGGAGCAAGGTCTGGACTATAGGGAGGGCAAGGAACTGTCTTGATGGCCGTCTTGGTCGAATATTCTGTGACAAAGATGGAGTTGTGGTCTGGTGCATTCGCGCAAATCTTCTCGCGAATAATTGGGTGTACAGTTCATAAATTGACATCAAACTGTGCACTTATTGTCTCTATAGACACACGGCGGTCCTTATCCATAATTTTTTTAGTTGGCTCATCAACTCTGATGTTCTGACTTTCTTACTCTTCCCACACCTCTCATCATCCCTTACAGACCCACTGTCTTCCTTGAATCTCTTATGCCACTCAAAAACTGATGTATAGCAATATAACGCTGAATTTTCAAGTCTACTACTATTTTAAATGCCCGCACAAAAAAGTCCGAACCCCTATTTAAGGCATCTTGTATCACGAGCAGGGATAAAACTAGACTGTAAATACTTTTACTTTATTTTCCAAAAGTCGCTCGTCTGTGAAACACAATGCTCCGGTGTTATTTCCCATCTGACTACAGACTATTATACATAATCGTCGATCTACTCGTATTTTGTCCCATCCATGATATAAATTACATTCGGCGGAGAGGCTCTAATTTATGAGTTTTTATTTTATTTTATTTATTTTTTAGTAATGCCGATTAAATAGAACTCTGCAAGTCCAAATTGTTACAAAATGCTGATTCATTTAGTTTGTGCTTTGCGAAGCCTTCGGTAATAAGATAGTAGCATCACGATGTTTAGAAATATTCTGTGTACCGCTAGTGGCCACGGTGAGGTTTGCCAACATCTAAAATGAAACAGGTCCTGTGGAAACTGCAGAACTCGAACACAGCACGCTGATTTTTTAGTCCGAGCCGATATCCACTTCAACACTGCCGTAGATGCTGCCGCCTCCCTGGGTGCGTCTGCCATACACATGGCTCGCATTGACTGGTTACATCCATTCTCTTCTCATTAAACCAGGTGTCATTATGAAAAAAAAAACTAGCAAACACATTCTCGGAATTGTAGCAACACTTGTGTTAATATACCATATCAGGTAGTGTGTCTACTTGGAACTAATACGGAATTGGGCTGAGGGAAAGGGCGGCACAGGAAGAGAATGAGCTATAAAGTGATAATGATTGAATTAGCCGGCTTGACCCCACCTAACCCTGACCATTCCCGTCGACAAAAATAACTTATTATATATCTACATAGGCAGCCATAACGAGGAAAGCTGTTATGTAATTAGTTTGAATATGTTCAAATTCTCTGATATACGGATACGATGCATTCGTAGTGGTTCACGCTTATTCAAGCCTGCAGATCCAATCGGTGAGAATGCGATAATATATATATATATATATATATATATATATATATATATATATATATATATATATATATATATATATATATATATGGTTCAGAGACTGAATAAGAAGAATTCTTGAGAGTTAATAAGAAAGAAACAAAAGGGAGTGTCAGTTGTTCTGGGAGCGATAATAAACCAGTTAAAACCAAATATATATATATATATATATATATATATATATATATATATATATATATACATACATATATACATATATATATATACACACACATATATATATACACATATATATATACACACACACACATATATATATACGGATAACAATACATATATTGCCTACCAATATCTTTACTTATATATAAAAGGCACTTTGTCTGTGTGTATGTGTGTATGTGTGTCTGTGTGTATGTGTGTGATTCGTATCTTTTGGACTCCGGAACCGTTGATTCGCTCTTTTTTAATGCGCAAAAATGTACGTCACGTATCTTAAATAGGTTTTTTAACGTAATGCCTTCGATGTGTATCAAGAATTAGGAATCGAGAATATATATATATATATATATATATATTCTCGATTCCTAATTCTTGATACATATATATATATATATATCCTTATTCGATTGGCCAAATTTAGAATAAGTGTAAAGAAGTGAACCATAGCGGAAATTCAGTCGACTAAAATAAGATGGAAAACGGGGTGAGGAAAAGGGAAAAAATCTTCCCCTATTTTTTTTCCTTTTCCTCACCCCGTTTTAAATCTTATTTTAGTCGACTGAATTTTCGCTATGGTTCACTTCTTTACAAATATATATATATATATATATATATATATATATATGTATATGTATATATATATATAACAATATATATATATACATATATATATAACAATATATATATACATATATATATATACCTATATATAAATATATCTATATATACCTATATATATATACACCTATATATACCTATATACACCTATATAACTATATATATACCTATATATATTTACCTATATAACTATATATGCCTATAGATATATACCTATATATACCTTACATATACATACCTATATATACCTATGTATACATACCTATTCTAGAAGTGTAAGCCGTTTAGTTTCAGAAGAGTTTCCGATGGTTCGTTGTTCCATACAAGTCTTAAGGGGTGAGAGATTTGTAGTAGACAGTTCCACAGAGCAAAATATTCTTACTGTGTCGAGACGGAAAAAAAACATGCGAAATTGCTACAAAAAAGGTTTAATATTTATGGAGCAAATCTGTTTTCTGATTGGTTGATAGTAGAACGTGAATTAATTCGATTCGTCAGTTCCTAGCAGCATCGTTTATAAATAGAATCGCCCGACTTTGTGGGATCATATCCATTATATTTCCAAAATATTGTAACATCCCTCCTACTTTTTTATAATGGGGAAGTCCATTGTGTTCGTTCTGCTAAAAAATTAATACATATTTTTATATTCAATTATACATAACAAAAATTAGAAATCATTTGGATCTTAGAATTTTTGCATGTGAAAAGACGCCATTTTTAATTGGGTTCAAATGTCAGAACAGATATGTGTACAGAAAAGAGAAATAAAAGAAATGAAGGTTATTTTTACCTTAAAAAAGGGTGGGTGTGTGAAAAAGCCATTTCTTTAATTTGATTAGGCATTCTTGTAAAAAAAGAGAAAGAAAAAACGCATACATATATACATATAAATAAATATACATAAAAAATAAACATCGAAATCTGTACCCGTTTAAAGAGAGTGTTTTTTGTTTTTTTGTTTTTTGTTTTTTTTGTTTGTTTTTTGTTTGTTTGCTTTTTATTTTTGTTTTTATTATTAAAACAATGCAAAAATTTTTTTTGCATTGTTTTACAATTCTTATTTACAAAAGAATGCAAAACAATTGTAAATTATTTTGCATTCTTTTTTTTGAAAAATAAGAAAACTAATGTGCAAAGAAAAAATAAAAGTTAATTGTAATTTATGCGCGCTTAAAAAAATATATAGAGAGAGATAGAGAGAGAGGGAGAGAGAGAGGAAGAGAGAGAGAGTAAGAGAGAGAGAGAGAGAAGGAGAGAGAGAGTGACCGAAAGTAATTGGCATTTAAAGCGTTTGAATACTCATTATGTAAAATTCAAATGTTTAGACACAAAATTGGCTGAATAGTTTGCTAGAGACCGTAAAGGGAAAATCTTTTGAACTTTGACACCTAGACAGACAAATATTTGGACAAATACCAATTAAAAGGCTTGCCCTATGCCTAAATATTCAATTTATGTAAAATTTCAAATATTTAGACCAAAGATTGGCTGACAGTATAAATTTTTCCCCCTAATTTTGACCCCCTTGTATTTATTGTTTTGGACTCAAATCAAGTTAAAAGGTTTGATCTATTTCCAAAGAATCTACATCTGAAATTTCAACTTTTTCGACCTTAAATTAGCAAAGGAGTTTGGTAGAGTTTTCAAATGTTCAATCGTTAAAGTTTGACCCATAGACAAGAAAGTTTCGGGCCGAAAAACGAGGAAAAATATTTTTCCAAATGTCAATCTACATTATGTAGAATCTCAAATCTGTAGACTGCAAATTGATAGAGTAATTTGGTAGAGAAATGTACATACAGCCACGGACACGAATAAAGAGAATTTTGCTTTTATAGATATATAGATACCTATGTACAAAATTATTATCAACCATTTATGCATACAATAGTTTTATTAACTATACATGCATACAATAGTTTTATTAACTATACATGGGTACAATAGATTTATTAACTATACATGCATACAATAGATTTATTAACTATACATGCATACAATAGTTTTATTAATTATATATGCATACAATAGATTTATTAACTATACATGCATACAATATTTTATTAACTATACATGCATACAATAGTTTTATTAACTATACATGCATACAGTAGATTAATTACATGTTATTAACTGTACCCGTGTACAATAGTTTTACCAACTATACATGCATACAATAGTTTTACCAACTATACATGCATACAATAGTTTTACCAACTATACATGCATACATGTTATTAACTGTACCCGTGTACAATACATTTATCAACTATACATGCATACAATAGTCTTATTAATTCTACATGCATACAATAGTTTCATTAACTGTACATGCGTAATATAATTTCTGCTCATTTTTATATTTTTACATATAGTAGTTCTCTGCATATATGTTTTTTTTATTATCCTTAAAGTGTTTCCTGGGGCTATTCCATAACATATATTTTCTTTTGTTTAATTCTTATTCATATCAACTTTATATATAGATTTTAAAAAATTACAGCCATTTTTGTTATACAACAGACTAAGGACAAGTAGAATCAAACTGAAAAGTAGAAACTTTTACTGTAAAAAAGCAATCGAAAATTGGATCATTTCATGCATTCTGTTTGACAATTACATTATGTAGGAAACATCAACAAATTATCATAGAAATAAAGCTAACAAGTGTAAACTTCGATAGGCTCATAAGAGTAGTGGTCGATGGACAAAAATCAGAAGCCTGCAGTATTAATACTGGAGTCCCTCAAGGGTCAATCCTGGGCCCAACTCTCTTCCTGATCTACATCAATGACCTCCCTAAACACACACTTAAATCATTCGTTGACATCTATGCTGATTACACGACCATCTACAGCAACACATCAAAGGCTGTAAATGACAAAGTTCTCTCTGATTCTCTCTCCTCTGATCTCGAGCGCGTGGTTCAGTGGGGGAAGTCGTGGTTGGTTACCTTTAATGCATCTGAAACCAAACTTCTATCTTTACATCATTAACGCTCTGATCCCCATCTGGCATCAATTGAAATGGATGGCTCTCGTCTGGGAGAAGCCCCGTGTTTTGACAAGCTTCTGGGTTTGTCCTTTACTTCTGATCTGAAATGGAACACGTACATCAAGTCTGTTGCCAAGGTCGCTGGAAAGATGGTGGGATCCTTCTACCGCTCCAGAAGATATCTCACTACTGATGCAATTCTCTATCAATATAAAAGCCAAGTACGTCCAAGGATGGAATACTGTTGCCATATCTGGGCTGGAGCTGCTAAAAACAGCCTATCCTGCCTTGACAGAGTACAAAATAGACTTCGTGGCTTAGTGGAGGTGCTCTTTTCTCTACCCTGCAACCTCTCTCCCACAGAAGAGACGTTGCGAGCCTATCCTTGTTTTATCGTTATTTCCATGGCAGGTGCTCGTCTGAACTCTAATCTCTGGTCCCCCCCCTCGCCAATCTCGAAAAACACCCGTCTAGCTGAATCCACTGTGAAAAATTTCCCCCGCTCTTTATCTGTGCCCAAATCAAAACGTGGATTCCATGAACAAAGCTTCTTTCTTAGAACTGCACGCCTGTGGAACTCTGTTCCGCCTGCCTGCTTCCCACCTGACTACAACTTGGATGTCTTCAAGTCCAACGTTAACAAATTCCTAATGAACCGCCCCCTTAAGTAAACACACTAACGTACTGTACTTGCAATAACCCTTAACCCTGAGTGGCTTCTGGGCCTTGATAAGTGGTGACCACCGTGTAAAAAAAAACTGATCATTTTTTAACATCATAGAATAGGCATAACTAGAAAAATAAAAAGGCGCAAAGAGACTGTTCAACCTTTCAATTATCTTTGAAAAAAGATAAACTGCACAAGCCTTAGTTAATTGCAGAATAGAAACTTTCGAAAATGTTTCTTCCGACTTTGGAAGGAACTCATTCAAAGTCGCCATCACTGTTTGAGTAATAACTACTTCTATGCAGCGCGTTGATGTTAGCGTTTGGCTCTGAGGTGTTGCTTCCTGTTTGTCATCTTTTTGAAGCCGCTGCAGACATTCATCTGAGGTCAGTCTCTGTTCATACTGCTTTTTGATGTCTCTGTTTGTTGGCATCAGTTTTTCTTTCAGGCCTAGTACGCATGCGTGTAAACATTTTTATGAAGAAATCCTTTATAGTCTTGTACATATGGCTTGGAATCATTGTAAACATTTGAAGAAGCGAGTGTGGGTCATCTGTTAATGTGGAAAGCACAGGTTCTGATAAGGAAGGTGCATCTGTACTCAATGTTGAAGCCACAAACAGCACATATTCGCTTGATGTCTTGCTGGATGTGGGTACCAGGCAGCACGATTTTAGTGAGGATGCAGGTCGATCAAAAAGTTCTTCAGATTCATACACAGAGGGTGGTATTTGTGTGGGATCCTATAGCTACTCCACACCTTTTGAACCCTGCCTTGATGTTGTCTGCTGAGAAACAGTTTGACTGACAAAAGGAGGAGAATTAGAAAAGTTCTTTATTAGGAGGCATGCCCAGATTCTGCCTGGAAGACCGAACACTGGCAAAATATAAAATAATGACAAATTCACTAGTATGAAATAGCAAGAGAGGCTAAAATATATAGAAGGAAGGTCTGTTTTATGTTAAATATCTGCTAGTTTGTGTGCTGGAATTCTTTGAGAATTTTCATACCCCAGGGGTATGGAATTTCCCCAACCACATGTTCATCTGACAAAACAGAAATTCTTCATTAGGACACTCCTAGATTCATTTTAGTTTTCTTTCATGGTGTTTATACATAACTCACAGCAAATAAATTAGAACGGTATAGAGGACATGAATGCAAGTATGAGAAGACTGAAAAGTGCAATTACTGTACTTACCTTTGGATAGCTCTGGAGTGTGTTGCTGGATCAACTTCTGTTTACTGTAGACAATTATTTCCCATTTATTTTATTTACATATTTATGTCTATCTTCTAGTTTCGTCACCCATCATTTACAAAAGTTTTGCCCGGGCAAATTTTTGATTTCCTTTTTTTGTTTTTTTTTTTCGAATTTTTTCCCCCTCCAATTTTTTTAGATGCAATATTCAAATTTTGTCACTCGACATTTACCTTTTAAAATTAACAGAAAAAAATTCACGACCAGTGAAAACAATACGGAATACAGATCCGAATACCTCTAAAAATCATTTTTATAAAGGTAAGTCTTTAGATTGCACTCTAGCGCACATTGACCATTAATTATTGCCTTTTTATAAGAGGGATGTGCATGTTCTCCTCGAGTGGTCCCAATATGGGGGATCTATTTATTGTATTAGAAACTGTGCACACGCATAAGTATACCAAAGAGTTTTCCTGTTAATTTAAAAATTATGAATGTCGGGTGACAAAACTTGAAGATAACCATAAATATGTATATTTCTCCTCACACCACAACTCATTTTTGCAACCCTCTCTTTGTAATACAGGTCTGAATAATGAGAAAATCTGATTTTTTTTAACAAAAACTTAAAAATAACTTTTTTAGATTAAATTTTTTAAACTTCTTTAAGAATAGAAAATCTTTAAAATCTAATAAGGAACACATTTTATATAGGTTTCATTAACAAATATTCAGTGCATAACAAGAAAAATAGAGATGAAAATTTCAAAAGGAGTGTATAACTGGTTACGGTCAATAGTAGTCCTCGCCAGCGAAAGTCTTTGTTATTTTTATTCTATTATTATTATTATTATTATTATTATTTAAAACATTTTGAGTCCTGCTCTTTCGCGCGAGGACTAATAAAATGTTCGGAATAGGAAGAATTTCAAGCGAAATTGAAAATAAAAAACTGTTTTAAAAAGGCTAAATTCGCCAAAGATTGACGTCGAGCGGTTCTAAAATGCGTGATCAGTTTACTAGAACGTTGCATTAGAAACTAAACACCCTTACAAATATAAAGATATTGGCTTTTTTTTCCAATTTTTTTTTTCTTTTGATTATCTACTGGATTAGTGTCCATTCCATAATAATCCGCTGAAAAAATTGAAAAAAGACAAAAATTAAAAATATATAGGGGGTAGCGCTCGTACACGTGAACCCATTTTTTTACCTCGAAAATTCAAAGAATATAACAGCACTAATATTAATTCGACACATTACGTAGATAAATTAATAGTTAATTGAAAAAAATATTGAAGTCTTTCAATAACAGTGTTTTTCTACCAAACTACATTGACATCGATTTCAAACACAACTTCTTAAAATATTTATTATTAAATAGTTATTTATAACTAATTTTCAACTAGGCCTCTAAAGAGGTGTGAAATAACCCGTCTAATCTAAGCTAAATGCGAGTTCCTGCCCATGTGACTTGTCGAACACTGTAAAGACGGCTTAATATTTTACCTGTTGGAAAACATATGAATAGGCTTTATTTCTTTACTTACCACATGTCTGTTGAGATTAAATTATATATATATATAATTATTTTTTTACTATAATAATTAAATACCTACAAACACTAGTGTTTCATCCTTTCGGGATTCTTCAGTGCAGGTTGTCACGATTAACACCAACCGAACGATTCGAACCCCGCGACACGAGACATCTCAGGCTCGATTAGCGGAGACCGTATCCATTCGGCTACCATTAACCGCGTGAAATAGCGTTGAATTTTAAACATTTTAAATTTAAATGTTCATTGCGTCAGTCAGACAGTGATCTAATCGTTATACGATGATCTATGCATAAGAGCTAAATTGACCGACTTTTAATTCAACTGAAAGTGCTCAACGATAAGAAATGAATTTCTTAAAGGGGCTGTCATAATTATTTATATATATATATACATATATACATATATATATAATAAATTCCACAGCCAAACAACGTCGAAGCCCACAAGGGCCATGACAGTCAACGAACCGGAAGTCCAAGACTCGAGTTTCGCCCTCATTTGGGCTCATCAGTTAGACACATCCGAACCCAGGAATCGAAACCCGAGCCTCTTGCATGCGAAGCAAGCATTCTACCAACTGAGCAAACGCCCCGCACACAATAATTTCTATTAACCAACACAGATCAAGCAAACCGCGCCGAAATCCGACTGTGAAATGAATCTACTTCGT
Organism: Euprymna scolopes; assembly: GCF_053919585.1. Classification (NCBI taxonomy): domain Eukaryota; kingdom Metazoa; phylum Mollusca; class Cephalopoda; order Sepiida; family Sepiolidae; genus Euprymna; species Euprymna scolopes. The sequence goes on from NC_136488.1 coordinate 150,195,779, forward strand.
TTTGACAAGGGACATGGTCATCCAACCAGCTAATAACCCCAAGCCGATGTCTCACAAGTAGGAGTTTTAACTCGAAAGGACGATGCCATCCAGCAATGCAAACCAAGCGAGCAACTTATGATAGGATTTTCAGAATGTGAGAGATTGTATATAATAATAAATTCCATAGCCAAACAACGTCGAAGCCCACAAGACCATGACAGTCAACAAACCGAAAGTCCAAGACTCGAGTTTCGCCCTCATTTGGGCTCATCAGTTAGACATATATAAGTGAAAATGTATGTATGTCTATCTGTGTGTGTGTCTGTCTGTGTATATTTCCCTACACAATAACTATGTCAATTTTCAGTCTACAGACTCGAAATTTGATATACAGGGTATGGAGATTTGGGAAAATCTTTGTAATCCGTTTTCAGCCAGAAATTTGGCTAAGGGGTCAAAGTTCAACGATTTGACCTTTGAGAATTCTACCAAACACCTCCGCCAATTTTGGGTATAAACAATTGAAATTTTAGATATAGGTTCCTTGGACATAGATCTAACTTAATAACTTGATTTGAGCCCAAAACAATAAATGTTAAAGGGATCATAATAGGGATAAAACTTTTTTTTAAATTTACCTCTACGGTCTCTATAAAATTACTCTGGTCTAAACATTTGAAATTTTACATAAAGGGAATTCAGAGATAGGGCAAGTTTTTTAATCGGTATGGGTCGAAAATTTGAGCTACCAATATATAAATGTATGTATGTTTGCATGTCTGCCTAAAACTTTCGACAGAGGCGACGGATTTTCACAAGATCAGTACTGCTGTTACGTTCGACCCTTCAGACGACAAATACTGAAAAATTGGCTACAAACATTAATTTCTTCACCCTCAACTGGGCACTTTTCTACAGGGAGGGGTCGCTTTTTTCACCGATATTTTCGAAAGTCATCCCCTCTTTTCGATTGTCTAGCATTAATTAAAACCTACGTCACTTCCGGTTTGGCGGTGGTCGTAACAGCTAAGACGTCGCGTTGTTTCCTTGTTCTTTTCCTCCTTCGCGGTATGGTTCGAGCCTGCCTTTCTACTACCACTTTTTTTTTTTTTTTGCTCAACACACACATCTAAACACCCGGGCAACGCCGGGCACACATGCTAGTATATATATATATATATATATATATATATATATATATATATATATATATATATATATATAAGAAAAATGCCTGTGTGTGTGTGTGTTTGTCTATCTGTCTGTCTGTGTACATTTCCCTACACAATAAATCTATTAATTTTCGGTCTACAGACTCGAGATTTGGTATAAGGGTATTGAGATGTGGGAAAATCTTTGTCATCGGTTTTCGGTCAGAAATTTGGCTGTTAAGTTAAGAGGTCAAAGTTTAACGATTTGACTTTCTGAACTCTACCAAACTCCTCCGCCAATTTTGGGTCTAAACATTTGAAATTTTATATATAGGTTCTTCGGACATGGATCAAACTTTATAATTTTATTTGAGCCCAAAACAATAAATGTTAAGGGACAAAATTGGAGTCAAAGTTAAAAAAAAATTACTCAGCCAATTTTTTGGTCTAAAGATTTGAAAGTTTACATAAAGTGTATTCACACATAATGCAAGCTTTTTAATCGGTTTTTGGCCGAAATTTTCGCTGCCAAGAGGTCAAAGTTAAAAAGAACGTTATATTTGCGGTCTCTAGCAAACTACTCAGCCAATTTTGAGTCTAAACATTTGAAATTTTACATAAAGGGTATTCAGACATGCAGCAAGCTTTTTAATCGGTTTTTGGGCGAAAGTTTCGCTGCCAAGCGGTCAAAGTTGAATTAGTTGACCTTTACAGACCTACCAAACTCCTCCGCCAATTTTGGGTCTAAGCACTTGATATTTTAGATGTAGGTTACCTGGACATGGGTCAAACATTTTCATTTAATTTTAACCCAAAACAATAAATGTTAAGAAGTCAAAATTGGAGTCAAAGTTTTAAAAAATTTTACCTCCGGAGTCTCTACTAACTTTTCTCTAAGAAAGTCTATTTTCTTAAGGAAGTCTATTATATAGAAAGGCATTACCGTACATATTCACACTTTTTAATATATATATATATATATATATATATATATATATATATATATATATATATATATATATATATATATATATGCACATAAAGTTATGAACAGTACATAGAGCCCGAACAAAGCCGGGCTAAACTGCTAGTATATAATATATCCAAGGTACCCATTATGTGTGTGTGTGTGTGTGTGTGACTGTAAATATTGGTGTAGGCATCCGCAGACACATATATAGTTCATTCAAAGCAATATATTTAGCTATAAATCAACGTCCTTCTCTCTGCCTTCTATCAATCTATCTATCTAGCTAGCTATTCATCCATCAATCTATTTCCATGAACAACTCCTGCTATTTTCGATTTTATTTTCGATTGGTGTATTTTCCTTCACATTGAATTAAATTCAAATGATTGTTAAATCAACTTCATATACGTTAGATTATTTCTTTGGGGATTTAAGTTAAGTTTATTTCAATTAATTTAAAATATATCTACTTATAAACAAAAGGCGCTTTGACCGAAAAAGAGAGAGAAAGAGATAGAAAGTGAGAGAGAGATGGAGAGAGAGAGAGGATAAGAGAGAGAGAGAGAGTTTGTTCCCTATGGACTCCGAAACAATTAGGCCATTTTTTTTAAATTTCACACAAATGTACTTTATGTCTATTTCCTCCCGGGCGATTTCACGGATTTAGACGACAATAAAAATATAGGAGTGCGAAGTATTCGTTGACCATCATTCAATCCCGGGAAACATCGGGTTTTCCTGCTAGTGCTCAATAAATACAAATACATAGGCAATCATTAGCTGACACGTCAAAGCTTGTCATAAAAAATCAAAGCAGTTTAAATGTAATGGGTGTTAGTGTTAGGCATGATCTAACTACCAAACTTATCCGCCATTTTTCTTCAGCACTGTGATTACTTCTCTGGTGACTTGATTAGGGATACATCCCTTGTCAAACCAGTTGAGGAATACATGATAAGAAAAGGGAAGAATATGTGCAACAGCCGCAAGAACAATTCATGGGGCAAACCATCGAGTCCTGACGATTTGGTGTAGTCGGCTTGCTTCAACGCAGTTAAGACCAAACAGTGTGTAATCCGACCATCACAGCTAACCGCTCGGGTCGTCTTCAGGCGGGGCGAGGTGACCAAATAGTCGTCTAACACCTGGACACGGAGTCTGGACAATTGGGTAAAGTGACCTGCGAAATGCTACCGAACCCTCTCACAAACCTCCATACGGTCGATCCGAGGGTGTGTCCTTCAAGGGTTTTTTTTTTATATTACGATTTGTGATAGACTGAAATTTTACGCTGTTTAGCGTCAATATTCACGGCGTCCTTAAACACTTTTTCTTCTAACTTAACTCTAATTACTTGTCCTTCATACCGTGTGCGTTAACCAAACGTTTCAGGTCCGCCTAAGCTAAAGTTATGGTTAGGGAATCCTCCTCAACCACCGTCCGGGCCAACATATTTTCTAAGCACTTTTCTCTCCTAATTTTATTTAAAGCGAAGCGCTGGTAACATTGGAACAACAAAGTATTTAATTTTAGGTTCAAAGTTAGCCCAGCAATTAATCCTGGTAATCTTTCTCACTAAAATCCTGCTGCGTAATGGTTACTAGCCCTTTTCGGAAATGACGTATCTCCAATAAGGACTCAGATAGCTTAAGCCTATTTGTTAAATTCAAACGGGTTACAGTCAATTTGTGGTTCGAATGACGTAACGAGTGGAGCGTGAAACAAGGAAACTGTCTCTTAACATCCGACCAAATTAAGTAGTTGCAAAGGAAGATACATTAGAAGGTCAGGTCCACATCTCTTTCTCCGGGTGATCGAGTCGAAATATGTTAACAGGACTGCATAGAGCCATCGGCTCAGGCAGACTGCTCTCACATATGCCCAACTTTCTAGACTCACTCATCCTGTTATATACGGTATATGACACACGAGTTTTCGTTAGATAACCGGTTAAGCAACGTTGAGTCTGATTAGTATCAGAAAGGTGATCATTTTGGAATACTAGGTGCTGTATGTAGGCTGACGTCGATACCTCCCTGCAAGAACCCCATAAAGATAACGTTGTCATATTCAATAACTAGAATATACATGCGACTAGGGACCGCTTGTGAATTTAATATTCCCTTGACGTTTCCTCTATTGGAGGAAGCCGGTTCAACTCGCCTAAGTGAATGTCACTGGCATCGCATGGTAATCCTGTAGCCCTAGTCACCCTGACTGTCTTAGGATGAAGGATAGCATTCTAATCACTCATTACAGCTAGCCGCTTCGTACCCCGGAGGAACACCTCTAACCACCTAAAAACAGAGACCCATCCGCAAATGGTGTTAGGCGCATAAACCGCGACGATCCGAAACACGCTATTGCTAACGGCAAACTTGACCTCGACCAGGCCTGTCTTCTTTATCGTTGTGTACAATGCTAACTCTTGCAGACAGGGTGCGTCTCGCTAATAAAAATAACTAAGAGTTGCCATATATTGAAAATACATCATATTCTCCAGTCAGGACGTGACAGTGTTCATTCGAAATAAAGTAGGTTTCCTGAATCGCAGCCACATCTATCTCCCGGATCACACAGTCACTCAACACACGAGCAGCTTAGATTCGAGACCTTATACCCCTAAACCCTGGTATCACTGATAGACACTGTACTGCATATTATTTAAATAAAAATAACTTATATTAACTCTTGTACAACCTACAATCGAGTCGTTTAATGGACTTTTTAACTAATTTTGGATGCATATTAGAGAATAAAACAGTAACCGCAAAGTTAAAGTTAACTTTGTTGGCGGAGTTCGAATCCTCTGACCAGCGGTAATTATCACTTACTGCACTGATGATTTCGTAACCACGAAACACTAGTGTCTGTAGATATAAAAGTTATTGATATTTGTTGAAAAAAAAAGCTAAGTCCCTTTAAAAGATTAAAGTTGAGCCCAATTTATTGAAGTGAGAGAAAAGCGGCCAATTAGCATACATGCATCATTCCAAACTTTCTGTTTTTTTAATACTTTCATGGCTGTTGATTATGACGGATCGCTGAGATGGCTTTATATGCATCTAAATTCACTCCCATTTAAAAATTAATTCTTCGCGGCCGAGAAGAAAAACAAACAACTAGCCCGGTAAGCCAATGTTAGTTTTGTTGATTGGGTTCGAAGCTCTCAACTAGTAGTATTTATCATTTCCTGCACTAATGGTGCGTAAACATAAAATACTAGTGTATGTATATATTTTTAAAAAAATGTCAATATTTATTGAGAATAAATATTACAGTTACGTCATTTCCGGCAAGACAAATATAAAAAAAACAGAGCCTGAAAAGAGTCCGACATTGGCGACCAGAGGTTGGTCGCATTTGTTTTGGATTTGAAACCGACGGTACTGATATTTTTCTGATCTTCTGTAACATATGTATAAAATATATGTTACGCTCTTAGTTTGATATTTTCTTTATAATCGAGGACTTTTTTCTCTTCCCCAAACCTTACATGTATTATAAGTTCGGGGGGGGGACGGGTCCCCTGTGCAGAATCTTATTACTCTGAGAGATTAGCAGTATCTCTCTACATTCTCATAACGTATTAATAAAATAAAAAAGAAATGAGAAATAATGTCATCTGTGAGAGTTTCGGTTATTACACGTTTTCTTAGAATCAGATCAGCTTCGACATAAAATAACCAAGTGGGGCGCATGGACGGAGAAAAATAACGAAACACAACGACTAAGTGTTTAAATATATGTAAAATGTTGTTTTTGTTACATCATATGGTTCAATCTCAGCAAAAGAATCTTCATACAATACTCAATTGGCCAAGAATTGGTTGAACCAAAAAATGCCAACAAAACAATATATTTCTTTTATATATATATATATAGCATGCAAAATAATTACTCGAGCCCAAACACATCATTAAACATAAATGGCGTAATGTTTAACCTGGATTGGAGATAGAAAGTGTCTAGGTGAGGGACGGGAACAATGACCACAAACCTGCGGTATTCGGATAAAATAAAATGTCCAAAAGAAATAGTATTTTCAGTTCTGATGTTCCCCGAAAATTCGATATACAACGACACAACAATACAACGACGGTACAATCAAACCTTTAGTTTGTATGTCCCTCTCGACGGGATCGATATTATAATGCTCCAATAGGGAAACTTCATTGATTTCTCTCCGATGATCAACGCCTCATGATATAACGAGATAAGTTTCTTGCATTCCATGTGCGGTAATATCCTTTGTGTCCCTGTGTGATGCAGCAACATCTCGCTAGTATTTTTGTGCAGTGCGAAAATATTTCTTCTGCATCTCTTTTTTGCAGCTTCCTGCAATGCAATGTTTCATCTGCATCTCTGGGCGATTCGTAAACCTATATAATTATAAAGCTCAAATGATCTTGAAACGATGTATGTAACCCACTTTCCGGTTTACGACATCCGGTTGCGCATGCGCGTATGACCTGCGCACTGAAATAATAACGTTATTATTTCGAAATTATTATTTAACATGGGAAGAGTGGGATTTAAAATAACTTAAACGCAATAAAGCAATGAACGATGTAAAAAATAAAAAAGCAGAGAGAATTAACAATTGTTTATTTGGATAATTTAAACGCGAAAACAAAAACAAAAACAAAAGAACAATTGGGATGCTGAAATATTAACGTTATTATTTCGAAATTATTATTTAACATGGGAAGAGTGGGGTTTAAAATAAACAAAAAACAAAAGAACAATTGAGACGCTGAAATATTAACGTTATTATTTCGAAATTATTATTTAACATGGGAAGAGTGGGGTTTAAAATAAACAAAAAACAAAAGAACAATTGAGACGCTGAAATATTAACGTTATTATTTCGAAATTATTATTTAACATGGGAAGAGTGGGGTTTAAAATAAACAAAAAACAAAAGAACAATTGAGACGCTGAAATATTAACGTTATTATTTCGAAATTATTATTTAACATGGGAAGAGTGGGGTTTAAAATAAACAAAAAACAAAAGAACAATTGAGACGCTGAAATATTAACGTTATTATTTCGAAATTATTATTTAACATGGGAAGAGTGGGGTTTAAAATAAACAAAAAACAAAAGAATAATTGGGACGCTGAAATATTAACGTTATTATTTCGAAATTATTATTTAACATGGGAAGAGTGGGGTTTAAAATAAACAAAAAACAAAAGAATAATTGGGACGCTGAAATATTAACGTTATTATTTCGAAATTATTATTTAACATGGGAAGAGTGGGGTTTAAAATAACTTAAACGTAATACAGAAATGAACGTTTTTATAGGAGGCCCTCGCATATCTTTAATTGATTTTTCTTGACGCTGTCGTCGTATACAGTTTAATTTCGCGCTTAAATTGATTCTCTTGATGTTCTTAATTTCTGGTCACTTTGGTTTTGGGAAAGGAGATGACGTAAGTAAAGAAATATATAAAACACGATAGGGGAATGGATGGTGCTAACTATCTGGTTCATATCCTTCAAGCTATAAAACGTTGGAGTTCCGAGAGAGGTGCTATCTGTCTGGTAAATAGGAAAAGGAGAGAATTAGTCTTGCCCCGTCCTCATCATAACCTTATAATGAGCCCCGTGTAAAGTCCTCAGTTTTTTTGCTTTTCTTCTTCTTCTTCTTCTTCTTCTTCTTCTTATTATTATTATTATTATTATTATTATTATTATTATTATTATCGCCGTATATCTTGACGCATGCGTGCTGCCTAACGTACCCCCTCTTTCTCTCTATATAAATTCAATCTCCCTCTCTTTACATTTTTGTCACGCGCGTATATCTTCACGCATGAGCGCTAACAAATGTATCCTTTCTTTCACTTTTAAACGTCCGCTCGCCTTTTCTGCTTTACAGATTCTCTCTTTTTCTTTATCTAACTCCTTAAATGTTTTTTTCGCGTCGACGACAGATCAAAGCGTTTTAAAATTAAATTAAAATTTCTCTTTATGTATCCATTCATTTTTATTTTCTCTTTTAAATGCATAATCCGATTTAGGGATTATGTGACAACACACACACACACACACACACATATATATATATATATATATATATATATATATATATATATATATATATATATATATATATATATATATATATATATATATAGGGTGAATGAAACGATAAAATGGTTGCCATAAAAAAGACATGATTCCATTTTCGTTTGATGATGGTTATCTATTTTTGTTACTGACCATCTACTATAGTTGGCCAGTTGTGTACAAATCCTAAGAGCGATAGGAGCCTTCTATCATGTCTGAAAGTGACACAATATTCAACGAGCGAGATCGGAGGTGCGCCGTGTACAACGCATGCTCTCTACCGATCAAGTTATCACAACAGGGCCATTGCCAGCACTCTCAAAATGCAAATCCGGATAACAGGGACGTGTCCAGTGTGATGAAAACAAAGTCATGGTTATGGTCTTTGGTGTGGTTTGAAATTAGTGTGATATCATGCGATCTCACATCTTCGAAGTCGGATTGAGAGTCAACACCAAAGTGTACCTGGATGTGCTGAAGAGTGTGGTGATCCCCTGATGCAATCAGGTGGCCGCTGGTAGACCCTAAGTGTGCGCCGGCCCACGTTCAAAGAGACTCAGGTTAGCTTCAGAAGGAGTGCTACGACTTTGTACCCGTCTCTCACTGGCTCCTCTCCTACTGAACTACTTCGTTTGATCATATGTTAAGAACATGACCAACATGACCTTCTGCAACACTAAAGCCAGCCTGATCGCCGCCTTCGGCCGAGTACTATCCGAGCTTCCGCCGGCGCTTGTGGAAAAGGCATGCTCTTACCAGTTCTGAACCTGTATCGAAGCGGTGATTGAGGTTGAATAGATGTCAGCTTTAATACATAATCAAGTTACCTGAATTGATTTTTGGAGTAAAAGTTTTAAAATAAAGCTGCAGTGTTATCTTGTTTAGGGCTACAACCATATCGTTCCACCCTTTTTATAGGTATGCGTGTATACATAATACCTTAGAGGTGAACGCTCCTGCCTTGCACAGTTCTAGATCACCCTTAGGTAAGGTGTATTTTCCTCCCTCTGATGTTCTGTTGGGTTATCACACCACGGGAACTATAAATACCAGGTTGGAATCTGGTACGGAATAGTCTTTCTCCGATGAGGGTAGATGAGCCTGACAGTGTTGGTGACATGATATCCTCACCTGTGGCTGATACCGTTACCATTTATTTTGCTCTTGATTGTCATGCATTATAACTGTTGAACCTCAGAGGGTTATATATGTGTAATACAAGTGTAGTATTGGGAATCCCAGCTTAATTGCTATATAGGTAGTTTTAGAAATAGAAAGTCATGTATTTCCCATCAGCGAGTTGGCAGGATCACAAAAGGTTAGGTTTGACAGGCATCAATCTAGATAGAATGCACCGGAATTTAGGGGTGACATGCACCGGAAATTAAGGGTGACACGGGAATTGTGGTCGTAGGCTTCCGGTTGACGACCACATGGGCAGAGAGTGGTTTATGGAGCAGAGAAAGCAAATCGGAGATTTCAGGTCTCTCCCTACAATCAGGGCCCGAGATAATATGCTTGCCTTGAAGTAAAAGATTGAAGCTTCAAATCCATCTTGTTGTTTATCGATGCATCTTTCTGCAGTGGCCACTTCCCAACGAGATGGCAGACCAGCGACAAGAAGGCATCATCCACTGGCCAAGGCAACAAGGTATGTACGCATTATACATTTGCACGTACACGTCTCGAAGACTTTCAAGGCAAGAAACGGTGTAAGGATAAGAACACACACACACACATATAACAGTGAACTGCACGTAAGATACGTAAGAGCATACACACACGTATATATGTAAGAACACAGACACTTGAAAGTACCCTTAGTAGTAAAAGTTCTTCAAATGCCAATTAATAGAAAATAACCAGACTTTCCAATTTGATAAAAGTTCCATTATAGCATCTTTATTATGGGATGGATCTGGAATGCTCGAACATTCTAGCTCGAGGTAGATAAAGGCAAAAAGTATCCATGCATTAATATAGGAGGGGAGACTAAGTGTTGAATTAAAAGAAATAAATAAAAATACAGAACCTGTAATGTGCATCCAGGAGACAAGCGTCCGCGTGTTTGTGTGTTGTGTGGGTGCGTAAGAGAGACGGACGACAAGGAAAGACTTACCTCGGTCAAGATGGCGGCCGCCGTCTTTTGTAAAGGATGATATCTCGCAAAGTCACATGAATTCTCGCAATATGCAAATTTAGCCGGCCTGCAACGGCCATAATAGCGGGTGATTGAAACACGTTGGGAGGGCGATGATTGACTTGGTCGGGAATCGTGTTGCTGTTGCTTCTCGTGCCGTGTGGGTGTGAGCATATCTTGCCAGTGTTGGGACCGTTCTGAGTAACCGTTCGCGTCCGTCTAGGTACCTTGCTAGTTGGATTTCGTGCAGAACCGGTGTTTACTGGTTATTGAATTGCTTTACGTTGCTGCAACATTATACATCTACAGAGGGCGCAGTACTTTTAAAGGATTTTCCTTATACATCTACAGAGGGCGCAGTAATTTTAAAGGACTTTCCTTACACATTTTCTACGAGCTATTTCGGCAGCACTGAGTTGCTGATACACACTCAAGGCACCCCCAGCCAATCTCAGGGGAATCACAGTGTGTACCCTTTTTACCTCACAAAGGTCGCACGTCAGCTCGACCCTTTCAACCCAGTCGACAATGGACGTGGACCCGTCAAACTCGGGTATGAGCTTTAAGTCGAATTTCGACTCGGTCATAGTCCTAGAGGGCAAATAGCCGTGATTGAAAGACGTTGGGAGGGCGATGATTGACTACTACCATGTCTCCTTCTCCAACATCAGGGGTCTATGGTCCAACCTTCCAGAGGTTGAAACACAATTACAGGAGACGAAACCGGACATATTCTTTCAAAGTGAAACTGGCATAGGGCCGACCACTTCCCTAGATGAGTTCATAATTAAAGGATACTCTAACTTAACATCTAAATCTGACCCTCAAGATCGCCATGGGCATGGAGTGTGTGCCTACATTAAATATGGCTTTCCATGTGGTAGGGATATCTCCAGAGAAGACCCTAATTTACCCTATATGTGCTTCCGGGTTGCACTAGCTTCCACCACTGCATTTATATTTGCCCTTTATCGCTCCACAACAGTGGGGTTACTATCTTTAAGAGTATATCTGAGAAAATTGACCACATACTGTCTGCTCATCCTTCGGCTAACATTCACATTTCCGGTGACTTCAATGTTCATGATGTGGAATGCCTGGCCCACTCAAATAAGACCGATGATGAGGGGAGCTTCTGTCATGATTTTGCCATTGCCTATGACCTCACTCGGATTGTTCACGAACCCACCCGTGTGCCCGATACTACCGGCCAGTATGCAAGCATTCTAGACCTTTTTCTCACAACTTCCCATGAGCTATGTTCATGTTCCGTTCTATCTCCTCTGGGATCCTCCGATCACTCCGTTGTATCAGTTATGATAAAAATGAAATGTAATAAGTCTTCAGACGTACCTCTCCACCGTACTGTATATCGATACTCCATGGCTGACTGGGATAGCTTCCGTACATTCATATCTGATCTACCTCGTCATTCCATGTTTAAAAAGGATGTGTCCTCTATAGTATCAGGCTTGACCGAATGGCTAACTGTAGGCATAGACCGATTCATACCATCTAAATAATTCCAACAAAAACCTAACAGCCAGCCATGGTTCTCCTCAGAATGTGCTGCTGTCATCGCGCACAGAAATCACTTTTTCCGTAGCTACCAAGGTAATCGATGTATTTTCAGGACTGCCAGAAACCAGTTTAAAAGAGTAATAAAAATGCAAGAGTGCGATATGCTCAGTCCGTTAAATCCAAAGTAGCTGAGCAGCGGCTTGGTTGCCACCAGTTTTGGCAAATAGCAAACAGGATCCTGAACAGAAGCGTGCGTTCGATCCCAACTATCTTCAATGGACCTGAGGTCATCTCGTCAGCATCAGACAAGGCCAAACTATTTGCCAAAAACTTTGCAGCTAATTCTATCCTAAGCGACGTATTTCCTCCTATAACAGACAACACGTTATGCAACATACAAATATCTGTGCTTGAGGTCACCAAGCTAATCAAGAACCTTGATTCTAGTAAAGCAACTGGCCCTAACGGCATTCCAGTTATAGTGCTGAAAAAGCTCCAACCAGAACTTGCCCCCATACTTACAACACTGTTTAAACGTTGCCTTAAGGAGAAGTGCTTTCCAACACCCTGGAAAACCTCATTATTATGCACTATATTTAAGAATTCAAGCGAAAAGTCATCTCCCTCTCAGTACAGACCAATAAGTCTCCTGTGTGTCATGAGTAAGTTGTTGGAATCCATATTTAATAAAGAAGTAGTCGACCACCTCAGCAGAAACAACCTTAGTGACATGCAATATGGTTTCCACTCCGCAAGATCTACAGCAGATGTGCTAACGGTTATATTTCATAAGATTAATGAATCTCTTGACAAAGGCTTCCTTTCTAGGGCAATTGCTCTTGACATATCGAAGGCCTTCGATAAGGTATGACGTAAGGGCCTACTTCACAAGATTTCCAGCTACGCTATCACTGGAAATGTTTTCTAAATTATTTAATCATTTCTCTTCGATAGGTTCATAAGAGTAGTGGTTGATGGGCAGAAATCAGAGGCCCACAGTATTAATGCTGGAGTCCCTCATGGGTCCATCCTGGGTCCAACTCTCTTCCTGATCTACATCAATGATCTCCACAAACATATACTTAAATCTTTCGTTGACATCTATGCTGATGATATGACCATCTATGGAAACACATCAAAGGCTGTAAATGACAAAGTTCTCTTTGATTCTCTCTTCTCTGATCTTGAGCGCGTGGTACAGGGGGGGAGAGGTGGCTGGTTACTTTTAATGCATCCAAAACCAAGCTCCTATCTTAACATCATCAACGCTCTGATCCTCATCTGGAATCAATTGAAATGGATGGCTCTCGTCTTGAGGAGGCGCCATGTTTTGACAAGCTTCTGGGTTTGACCTTTACTTCTGATCTGAAATGGAACACGTGCATCAGATCTGTTGCCAAGGACGCTGGGAAAATAGTGGGATCCTTCTACCGCTTCAGAAGATATCTCACTACTGATGCAATTCTCTATCTATATAAAAGCCAAGTACGTCCAAGGATGGAATACTGCTGCCACATCTGGGCAGGAGCTGCATCCTGCCTTGAGAGAGTACAAAATAGACTTCGTGGCTTAGTGGGGGATGCCATTTTCTCTTCCCTGCAGCCTCTCTCCCACAGAAGAGACGTTGCGAGCCTGTCTTTGTTTTATCGTTATTTCCATGGCAAGTGATCCTCTGGGCTCCAATCTCTGGTCCTTCCACGCCAATCTTTCACGAAAAATACCCGTCTAGCTGAAACTACTGTCATTAATTTTCCCCACTCTTTATCTGTGTCTAAATCCAAACGTAGATTCCATGAGCTGAGCTTCTTTCTCAGAAGTGCACGACTGTGGAACTCTCTTCCGTTTGCCTGTTTCCCACCTGACTATACAACTTGGATGTCTTCAAGTCCAACATAAACAAATTCCTGACAAACCGCTCTCTTAAGACACCCTATCAAATATCCAATACTAATTATTACTACGATGCTATCTTATTGATTACTGTACACGCAATAACTTTATCCCCGAGTGGCTTCCGGGCCTTGATAAGTGATGACCTCCATTTAAAAAATAGTACCCGTAAAAGTAAAAAGAAAACGATAAGAAAAGCAAACGATTAAATAATAGTAATAAATTAATAATAAACAGGACAGCAAACTTTTACGGCAACACAAGTTTCATTGCCGTCTTTCATGTGGATATATCTCTTCAAAAGTCACGTGGCAACGGATGTGTGGCGACCTATACACACAACTAACAAGTCAAAAATGTGCGCATGAGTGACTTAAAGCTTATCTTAAAATCGTTGCTAGTTTTATTGGACAGTGAACTAACTTGGGTGGAGCTTTTTGTGGTTGAGCAGCCTTTTTTAGGGATAACACTGCTCATTCAATGCATGGTAAGGGTCTTGAAAAAGTGATTTAAACATCGTTTATTCAATCTGAATCTAATCAACTACCTGCGGCGGTTCACTGTTGCAGGGAAGATCATAGAAAAACTAAAGTTTATGCAAAAGAAAAAGTTTAAATGACCATTACAGCAATGGACGTGAAGACATTTCTGGACTAACTGAAATCTGCTTTCCTAGAACGGCGAACCACCATTGTGGCTAAGGAATTGCCAGGGTACAATGTGAGTATTGATGCTCTATCTGAAACTCGTCTCAAGAATATCAAATTATGGAAAGAGGTTCTGGATACACATTCGTTCGGAAGTGCAAGTCTGAAAGCACCAAAAGGGAAAGAAGTGTGTGTTTTGCAATTTGTACAAATATCGTCTGCTTGAACGATCTTACAGAGTTTGTGACCGCATCATGTGTTTTAGTTTACTTTAACGAATGGTCGCTATGCATCATTGTATGCCTCTACTTTATGTAATAGTCACGATATTATGATGAAGTTTTATCAAGAATTGAGTGACTATCTTTTAAGAATACATGAATATAATGAAAGTTTGTTACTTGATGAGTTCAATGCACGAGTTGGATGTGATCATGAAACCTTAGGTGTCTTAGGGAGATATAGACTTCGTAAATTTAATAATACATCATAAATTTAATAATACATCATAAAGTTAATAATACATCATAAATTTAATAATACATCATAAATTTAATAATACATCATAAAGCTAATAATACATCATAAATTCAATCATACATCATAAAGCTAATAATACATTATGAATTTATAATACATCATAAAGCTAATAATACATCATGAATTTATAATACATCATAAAGCTAATAATACATCATAAATTTATAATACATCATAAATTTAATAATACATGATAAAGCTAATAATACATCATAAATTTAATAACACATCATAAATTTTAATAATACATCATAAATTTATAATACATAATAAAGCTAATAATACATCATAAATTTAATAATACATCATAAATTTAATAATACATTATAAATTTAATCATACATCATAAAGCTAATAATACATCATAAATTTAATAATACATCATAAATTTAATATTACATCATAAATTTATAATACATCATAAATTTAATAATACATCATAAATTTAATAATACATCATAAATTTAATAATACATCATAAATTTAATAATACATCATAAATTTAATAATACATCATAAATTTAATAATACATCATAAAGCTAATAATACATCATAAATTTAATAATACATCATAAATTTAATAATACATCATAAATTTAATAATACATCATAAATTTATAATACATCATAAAGCTAATAATACATCATAAATTTATAATACATCATAAAGCTAATAATACATCATAAATTTATAATACATCATAAATTTAATAATACATCATAAATTTAATAATACATCATAAAGCTAATAATACATCATAAATTTAATAATACATCATAAATTTAATAATACATCATAAATTTATAATACATCATAAATTTAATAATACATCATAAATTTAATAATACATCATAAATTTATAATACATCATAAAGCTAATAATACATCATAAATTTATAATACATCATAAATTTAATAATACATCATAAATTTATAATACATCATAAAGCTAATAATACATCATAAATTTAATAATACATCATAAATTTAATAATACATCATAAATTTAATAATACATCATAAATTTAATAATACATCATAAATTTATAATACATCATAAAGCTAATAATACATCATAAATTTATAATACATCATAAAGCTAATAATACATCATAAATTTATAATACATCATAAATTTAATAATACATCATAAATTTATAATACATCATAAAGCTAATAATACATCATAAATTTATAATACATCATAAATTTAATAATACATCATAAATTTAATAATACATCATAAAGCTAATAATACATCATAAATTTATAATACATCATAAAGCTAATAATACATCATAAAGCTAATAATACATCATAAATTAAATAATACATCATAAATTTATAATACATCATAAAGCTAATAATACATCATAAAGCTAATAATACATCATAAATTTATAATACATCATAAATGTAATAATACATCATAAAGTTAATAATACATCATAAATTTAATAATACATCATAAATTTAATAATACTCGTAATAATATTCTTCTTCAATTTTTCACAGAGTTTGGACTAGCAGTGTATTATACCTTCTGCCAACAAAATTTATTTACAAAGCAGCATGGATACACCCTCGGTCCAAACATTTGTACAGTCTAGAATATATCATCACACGCAGACGTGGATATGTGTATAGTTTAGAGTTATACGAAATGCTGAGTATAGTACTGATCGCAAACTTGTTCATGCGAAGATCAAAATGTGAATCAGGAAGAAGTGGGGGTCAGTGCTGTTAAATTGCCAAAACGCATAAATGTCTCGAAGTTGAAAAGTGTGAAAGTGCATGAAAATCTACAGAACTTTACTTTAGTTTCCCGGTTTGGGTGGTTGTTCCCAACCCACTCCAGCATGGCAAGGAGGTGATTTGGCTATAAGCGGAGGCAATTCAACCCCACGATTCCCTTACTTTTCTCAATCTCTTTTTCTTCCGGACAGCATGGGGTAAACATATTTTTGTCTTCCCATAGAGTACCCCCTCCCTCAGCACTAGTTAACGTTAGTTAAGGAACCAATTATGTTAAGTTAATTGTATGATCTGTATGTTAAAATTGTAATACAGGGTGTTTCAAAAGTCTTGGGAACATAAAGATTTTTAATAACTCAAAAACTATTAGGAGTTAAAAAATGAAATTGGTACCGTTGGAAAGGTTAAAGTTTCAAGTTTTGTGGGGAATCTTCAAACTTGCTCAATATGAGCACCATTCGTCACACGGCAGACATCTAGTCGATAGTCCATTTCCTGCCAAACGCGTTCCAGCATCTTGACGTCAATGGTTCCCACAACTGCCGTTATTCGAGCCTTTAGTTCGTCAATATCTCTTGGAAGGGGCGGCACATAGACTTGTTGCTTGACAAAGCCCAAAAGGAAAAAGTCACACTCAGTACCCCATATGCGAGTGCTATGCTTGTTAACTTTGCCATTCAGATAGAAGGTCGCCTCATCGCTAAAAACAAGCCGGTCATCAAAGCCGTTATCTTCCAACTTCTCTTGCATTGCAATGCAAAAGTCACGGCGAAGTGGCTTATCAGTGTCCTTCAACTTTTGGACCAACTTGAGCTTGTAAGGTACCATTTGCAGTCGTTTCCTTAAGACACGCCAGACAGTTGCTGGAGCAAGCTGAAGTTCCCTGCTGGCTCTTCTCACTGATTTACGGGGGCTCTGCTGAAAGGCTTCCGGACTTGCTCAACTGCATCTTCTGAAGTTGAAGGGCGACCTGTTCGCTTACTTGGGCACAAACACCCATCTTTCACAAATTTAGCATGCCATCTGACAATGGGTTTCCTTTCAGGGACTTCTTTTTTAAAATTTCCTGCGAAATGCACGCTGAACACATGTCCACGATTCAGTCTTTGCAAATTGGAGGACGCAAAACGCCTTGTCTTGTTTAGAGAACGCCATTACTGCACATGGAAAGATAAGACGAAAATCATTAGTATGACCAAAAACTTGATTAAGCAAGCTTTAAAATGACACCAGTTTCATTTTTCTACCTGGAATAGTTCATGAGATATACGCATTTGTAATGTTCCCAAGACTTTTGAAACACCCTGTATATATATATATATATATATATATATATATATATATATATATATATATATATATATATATATATATATATATATATATATATATATGTATATATATATATATATATATATATATATATATATATATATATATATATATATATATAAATGTAATTCTTGGTTTGTTATAAGTGAATAAAAACATATTTCTACGTTACCAATTTATTTGAAATTTTCAGACAACCCATCTTTAGAGTCGAGGGATGTTTTTATGTTATTAAAGTAAAATTTCCTCGCGAATTATTAAAATATTAAATAAAATAAATATATTTTTTAACCGTTAGTGCGAACCTGCTTTGTTGATAAAACTGAACTTCCGGTTCGATTCATTTCACAGCCACGAATTGACGAAAAAGAAGTAGATTTCATTTTCTGTTTACTCGATAAGTAAAAAAAACAAAAAAACATAATTCATTTGTTTATCTTCTAAATTTTTTAATTTACACATTTTTTCTTTATTATATAAGGCCAAAAAAAGTTTGTCGCTTGCTTTTTGAGTTTTTTTTTTTATTTTTCGATATAAGATTGGTTGGTAAAAGTACAGTTTTGTGCTAATGCAAAGAGTGGCCCGCGCTATTTTTTAAATCGTATTTCCAGGTTTAATTAAAGTTTTATTATATGTTTTTTTATTCAATTGTAAGGTTAAAATACACCCTCCCCTCCCCATGTTAAGAATGGCTTTTTAAATATTAACGTTATTATTACAACACGGATTACTCTCTGCATGAGTACTGTACTTTCACCTAACAATTTAATAAACAAAACATGGTACTTATGCAGAGAAAGTACCATAATAATATAATAATAGAATAATAACGTTATTTAGAAATCCATTCTTAACATGGGGATGACGTTTTGTTACTATTCTATACTCTATTCTCATGGTGATGACGTTTTGTTACTATTCTATACTTTCACCTAACAATTTAATAAACAAAAGATGGTGCTGAAATAACGCTATTAAGAAAGCCATTCTTAACATGGGAAAGGGAGAGTGTTCTGTAACTATTTTATATTTTCACCTAACAATTTAATAAACAAAAGATAGTCCTTATGCAGAGAAGGTACCGTGCTGAAATAATACCGTTATTTAGAAAGCTATTCTTAACATGGGGAGGGAGTTTTGCATCTATTCTATACTTTCACCTAACAATTTAATAAACAAAAATAGATAGTACGTATGCATAGAAAATACCGTGCTGAAATAATGTTATTTAGAAAGACATTCTTAATATGGGGATGGTATTTTGTAACTGTTTTGACCTTTCACCTAACAATTTAAAAACAAAACATGGTACTTATGCAGAGAAGCTACCCCGCTGAAATAATGACGTTATTATTTAGAAAGCCATTCTTAACATGGGAATAGGGGTGTTTTGTAACTATTCTGGACTTTCACCTAACAATTTAAAAGACAAAAGTTAAACTTAAGCAGATAAGGAACAGTACTGAATCATTAACATTATTTAGAAAGCCATTCTTAACATGGGGAGGGAGGATGTTTTCTAACTATTCTGTACTTTCGGTGCTGATGCAGAGAGTGATCTGCGCTATTTTTTAAATCGCATTTCCATGTTTAATTAAAGTTTTATGATATGTTTTTTTATTCAATTGTAAGGTTAAAGTACAGAATAGGTACAAAACCCCCTCCCCATATTAAGAATGGCTTTTTAAATAATAACGTTATTATTTCAGCAAGAATCACTCTGCATGAATACCGATTAACGTTTTGTTCTTTGCTTTTTTACCGTATTTTTTTTTCAAGAAAACCTTTTTTAACAAAGATTGAAAGTGCACGTTTTTTCTTTTTTTTTCTTTACAGAAGTTGTTTTTATATAAGAAAATATGAATGCTTATAAAGAAATTGGGTACTCGTGCACTTATTGATCCGTGCTGAAATAATAACGTTATTATTTAAAAAGCCATTCTTAACATTGGGAGAAGAGGGTGTTTTGTACCTATTCTGTACTTTAACCTTACAATTGAATGAAAAAAAAACGGTAAATTTTTAGATTAGGTCCACCTCCACAATTTTCTTTTAAATGAAGACTTTTGTAGGTTTTCGACTATGCTGAATACGGAAATCGCATTGAAATTTTGAAGAAATAAGTACTTATCGAGATATTAAAAATTTGTATAATGCATTGTAATCTCTGGCAGCCGTCTTTTTTACACGCTTGCGCGCGTCATAAACACATCTATGCGCGTAACAAAGATGGCCGCCAAAGAATACAATGCATAAAACAACTATCTATATCTCGATAACTACTTATTTCTGCAAAATTTCAATGCGATTTCTGTATTCAGCATAGTCGGAAACATTTAAAAGTCGTCATTTAAAAGAAAATTGTGGAGGTGGACCTAATCTAAAGAAAATACCAAAAAAACATAAAATTTAATTAAGCTTGGAAATACGATTTAAAAAAAATAGCGCGGATCAGTAAGTGCATTAGCACCCATTAATCGACTCACGTGACCTTATTAACAAATATTATCAAAGGCAAGATATGTTACTTTATTACCGAAATGGATAATTTTTTGTTTTTTTAATGCAAAATTTTTATTCGGCTCAAAAAACACATCGTTTACTGTTATATTTGAAAATTACAAATGGTGGCAGACTGTGTTAACATATTAGGTTTGGAAAAATGAGTTAAAACTAAAAAAACTATACAAAATACTGTTAAAAACCACTGAATACATGTCTGCCTATGTCACAGTAACATATATTGAGTGAGTTCCTGACAGTATTTTGTATAGTTTTTTAGTTTTAACTCATTTTCCCAAAGTTAATGTGTTCAACAGTCTGCCGCCATTTGTATTTTTCAAATATACAGATAAACACTACATTTTTTCAAACCGATTAAACATTTTACACTAAATAAAAACACTAAAATCTTATCCAGTTAGGTAGAAAAGTAACTTATCGTGCCTTTGATAACATTTATTTGTTATATTTATTTTTCAACAACATTTTCGTTTCTGTGTTTAGTAATACAAACCCGTTTTATTTATTATAAAGTTTAGTCAGCTCAAAGAACAGCGTTTATCAGTGTATTTGAAAAATACAAGTGGTGATGGACACTGTTGATGATGTTAAGTTTGAGAAAATGATTTAAAACTAAAAAACTATACAAAATACTATCAGAAACACCCCCTTACCCAAATATTAATTAAAAACTCACATTTTTTAATACAATAAAAAAGAAAACTATTTAGCGTTTCAATGGTTTAGCAACTTTCGGTTTAATCCACTGAATGTTGGTTGAGCCCAAGCCATGATTGATGGTAACTCCCGAAGATCCGGATCCAATTCTACAAGAGTACCATATTTTTTTTATTTTCGCCTTTTTTTTACTTTTTGGAGTGGATTGCTGTACTAAGAATATAAGAAACATGCATTTTCTCTTTTAATTAGAATTTTCCATTACACGAAATTAAGCCACAGCAACGCGTGGCAGGGTACAGCTAGTATTGTATAAATTATGTAACAAAAAATAGTTAAGATCTTATATATTACAATTGTGTTGTGCGTTGTTTGTGCCTGCACTGAATGTCTGCTTATTCAAAGGAAACGGGCCTAAAGACGAAGAAGGTTCCAACCATTTCAAACCCTCAAAGATCAAGACATTATTCTGGGAGAAGGAGGAGCCAGCTACATCCAACATCTCAGGTATGCTTTTTCTCTTCACCTAGACCAGAAGACGTCTAATCGATAGATCTTCATATCAAAAGTGTACAGCACTTGAGTAGAATATCTGCCTCTTAAGGAAAACAAAACCGCAGAAACTAGTTCAACGAAAATGATTTTGCTATCTCTAATATTACTGAAGAGAAGAAGAGAGCCCTCGACAGCCTTCTTAGTTCATATGACTCACCTTCAAAAATATAGAGGACGTTTTCAAGGAAGAAAAGAAAACGCAGTTTAAGGTTCGTCAGAGGAATAATAAGTAGTGGGTTGAGTTGTCCTCTGAAAACAAAAGGATTTCAGTCGTAAATATGCAAAACCAAACAAACATATGGACCACATTCTTCATCTGTAGCTCCTTTAAAATCTGTTTGGATCAAAGACACAGAACGTATGATGGCTCACTTTACAGATCTGTTTGATAATCCATCTGCTTTAGATTAAGCAGTGATTTCAAGTTTGCCCCAGCACAATATTATTGAAGAAATGATAGTGGACCCTATGCTTGAGGAGATAAAATGCACTATTAAGGAAATTGATACTGGAAAAGCACCAGGTTTGGATGGGATACCAGTAAAGCGTTTGCTCTTTGGTGGTGAGAACATTTCTAGAATAGTGCATTGTCTAATTCTTGCCGTGTGGCACAGTAGTAATGTCGCTCAAGGTTATGTAGATGCAATAGTACTGCCATTTTACAAATATAAAGGACAGAAGTCTGAATATGGTGACGCTAGCTGTGGGTAAAGTTATGGAAATTTCCTGTTGAACTGACTGCTTATGTATATTTGTCGCTGAATCGTTCTTAAACGCAAGTCTGGGTTTAGAAATGGTCAACGAACAGTTGACATGATTTTCTCTGCTCGTAAGTTAATGGAAAAATGCAAGGAGCAATAGGTATGGTTGTACCAAGTTTTTGATGATCTGACCAAATCTTTTGACATCATCATTAATGGTGCACTCCAAATGATTCCAGGTTAATTTGAACGTCCTCTCAGTTTTGTGGAAATGTTGAATGAGTTGCATCAGTATACGAAGGTCTAAGTGCACATTAATTATATATTGTCTTAACCGATATCAGTGAACAATCGAGTCAAGCAAAATAATATACAAGCACGTCCATTTTTTTTTCAAGTTATTTTGCCACAACGCTTGTTTATGTTTTTAAAGAAAGTGATGCTGGCGTGTCTTTGCGTTTTCCGAGCCCCTAGCAGGCTTTTCAATCTTCAACGTTTGAGTGCAAAGTCTAAACGTTCGATGCTATCATTCGTGAATTGTTGTATGCAGAGGACGCAGAACTCGTTGCGCACACAGGAGAGGATATAGAATCAGTTAAGACTATTATCCGGTTCAAAATTCTATAAGGATTTAATAGAAGACCCTGTGGCGTGACGGATAACATACTTGGTAAAATTAAGTTGTAAGTTACACTCTTTTGGCTGTTGAAGGTTCAATTCTGAGTGCGAGCGGCACTCAAAATACAATTGCGAATTACTTGGAAATTCTAGCCAGTCATCGCTGACAGAATGAGAACATGCTAATCCTGTGGATTAGATAAAGCGTTCCCTCTGAAATTTCGTGCAGATTCCCGAGTTCGATAGAACGATTCTTGAATCTGACAGAAAGATTCCCGAGTGCGACAGAAAGATTTCCGACTTCGACAGAAAGAGTCTCAAATTCAACAAGAAGAAGATCGGAAGTTACATCGACCGAAACGTTGTGAAAGTAATGTTCAATGTGAGAACAATAGCCCGAATAATCGAAATAATACGAATATTAATCCTCATCTCAAAAATGAAGAAACATCAAAAGGAAAAAAAAATGGGAAAAGGAGAATGAAAGATTATGATGATTGGAAAAATAACGGAATGAAAAGAAAACATTAAAAAAAATCACAATTAAGTTAGAAAGAAGAAAAAAATGATAGTAAAAAAAGGAAAAAGAAAAGGTAGAGGTTCGAAATAAAGAAGATAATTAGCAACGAAAGAAAAAAATCAAACATGTATGAAAAAAAGAAGAAACGAAATGGAATTTAAGTTAAAATAAAATAGAAAGTTTTAAGAAAGAACAAATAAAAATATAGAGAGAAAGAAAGAACGAAAGAAAGAAAGAAAGAAAGAAAGAAGGAAATTTTTTTTTTTTACATGGTAGTCACCACTTATCAAGGCCCGGGGATAAGGGTTATTGCGTGTACAGTAATCAATGGGACAATATCGTAGTAATTGTTAGTAATGGAGATCTGATAATGTGTCTTACTTAAGGAGGCGATTTATCAGGAATTTGTTTATGTTGAACTTGAAGACATCCAAGTTGTAGTCAGGTGGGAAACAGGCAAACGGAAGAGAGTTCCACAGTCGTGCAGTTCTAAGAAAGAAGCTTTGCTCATGGATTTAGCCACATTTGATTTAGGCACAGATAAAGAATGGGGAAAATTATTGACAGTGGTTTCAACTAGACGGGTGTTTTTCGTGAAAGATTGGCGAGGGGGGGGACCAGAGATTGGAACTCAGACGAGTAGTTTTCTTCTCACTTTTCTAGTCCTGTCATTTTCAACCGGTTCTTCTTCGTAAAACATCTTTTATTTCCTTTCTTTCATAAAATGCGCACTCATTATGTTCATCATTTCTTTCATAAAATGCGCACTCATTATGTTCATCATTTCCACCAATTATTCTGCCTGTTTTTCTTTATTCCATTAACAATCGTTTACGGCATTTTGAATCTTCGTTTTAGCCGAGATATGTTCAGCTGAAATTAAAAGTTAAAACCACAGTAGCTTTCTTGTCAACCTGATACATTTATACGTTAAACTACGTTCATTTTTAAAGTTTTGATATCTATATGTTCTTAAGTTATATAATAGCGAATACAGCTAGAAAGCTTAATGTTTTTGGTTCCGATTCTTGCTGATGGCATCCAAGTCATATGTTTTGAACTTTTTAAATTAAACAATATAACACTTAAAATGAAATTGGCTCTATAATAATAAATACGAAATCTGCATTAATTAAAGCATCATATTTAAGCGTATTTTACTGGGCGGTCTGCAATATATACATATCTAAAAGTTAGGAACAGAATTAAAATAAAAAAAATAGAGAATAAGTGGGGAATTAGAAAGAAAAATTTGTCATTAAAAAAGAAGGAAAAAAAGAAACAAAGAAATGCAGGTGGAAGAAACGAAGACCCAAAATGCGGTCAATAGAATAAAGAAAAACAGCCGGAATAATTAGTAGAAAGACAATGATGAACGTAATGAGTGAGTATTTTATGAAAGAAAGGAGATAAAAGATGTTTTACGAAGAAGAACCGATTGAAAATGACCGGACTAGAAAATCAAGAAGAAAAATTATCAAAGAAAGAAATTGAGAAAATAGGAAAGAGAATAATTAGATGAAAAAGTAGAAAGAGAGGAAAGGAAGACAAGAATTAAGCGGTAAAGAAGAAGAAGAAGAAGAAGAAGAAGAAGAAGAGAACAAAGAAAGAAAAAAGGAAGAAATAAACAAAATAAACAAAAAACAAAATAAAAAAGGAAGAAATAAACAAAATAAAAGAGGAAGAAATAAACAAAATAAAAAAGGAAGAAAGAAACAAAATAAAGAAGGAAGTAATAAACAAAATAAAAAAGGAAGAAATAAACAAAATAAAGAAGGAAGAAATAAACAAAATAAAGAAGGAAGTAATAAACAAAGTGAAAGAGAAGAATGAAAAAAAGTGAGAGCAAAAAGTCTTTGATCGGATTTTATACTCAGAAGCTACAGAGAAAAATCAACCGATTCTGGCCTACGCTGGACTGAATCTCATTGGGCAGTCTGTTTGTGTGTGTGTGTGTGTGTGTGTGTGTGTGTGTGTGTGTGTGTGTGTGTGTGTGTGTACACGCGCGCGCGTGCGTGCGTGAGTGTGTAAAATATTTTTCAGTGGGAGGTAGCTACATTCCAACCCCCGCAGCAGGTAAATGCCATTTGATGCAACATCCTCATCCTTTTTGCCTGGAAGGCGGACATATTTCTAAGATGAGTCAACGACACTTGTAGATTCTGATTTCTAACCAATAATATTTATGGGAAACCTGTGTATTAGCTAGTGCGCGGACATAGGTACATACACACATACAAATATATACTCATCAGTATCTCCATTTTATTTATGGTATTCCTGTCTCTCTTGCCGGGGATGCAATAGAAAACAAAACCTTATACTAAGGGTCTCCAAAGTACAACACGCGGACTAAATTCAGTCCGCCCAGATCTTAAATCTGGCTCGAAAAGTTCTTATAGAAAACATAAAAATATTCAGGAATTGTTTTTTTTTTTTTTTTTCTTTAATGGAAATTTGTGAAAATAGTTTGGTGTTTTTTTTTTTATTCAGAAAAAAAGATTAAAAGAATCGTGGTTTGGGGCATAAGTTTCACTAAAAAGCAAAACTAACCAACATAACATCATTTATCACGTCCTCTTGTATAAGTATGCCGCGTCGTCTTCATCTTCTGGACTCTCCACTGCCGGATCTCGTTTTCATTTGTTTCCTGCGTCTGCGCAATGCATACTAGACAAATTTTTTCTCTTTTTTAAATGAAAGGTTGGGGTTAGATGTAAGGGGCTACTTTAAATAAGGAGCTGTGCAACATAAGCAGCGAAACGTTAGTTACATTTTACTTTCTGCAGGTTGGTGCAGCCAGGAAACAGGGAGCAGGAAGAAAATTCCAAAAGACTAGCACTTTGCGTAAGCAAGCTATTAGAGTAAAAGGCCCTCCGCCATCTAGGGGGTCACTATAGTGAAGAGGTGGGATTTTGCTGATTGTCAGGCCCAAAAAATGAACCAGATCAAATCTAGGAGAGACGTTAACAATTTTAAATTCTGGGACGTCACAAGATAAATTGTATTATAAAAAGGATTTTAAGATGCTGTTACTGGTTTCATACTAAATGTTATTACTTGTAAGTTGCATGACTTCAGTTTGTCTTTTATTATAATTTATTATGTGTGTCAGGGCGGGTACTTATTTCATTATCTTATTTTCCAGTTCAATAACTTTTTAACAATGAATGGCTTACCTAACCCTGATCTGTTATCGCTAATCTCATCTTTCTCGTGCTTGCTTTTAACGTATGCGCATACGACTGGCGTCCTTGTGTCTCGAGAGGCAACGTATACACGCTGAAATGGTACATGTGCGATAAAAAAGTTCACAATGAAGCAAAGGTTGCGCAAACTACAGCTGCACTTCTCGTTATTATGCGTCGTTGTTTTAATCGTGTGGCAAGGACAAATCCGATATGACCGGAAACAATACTTGGATCGTTATAGAAAGGGCTCGTGCTTTTTCGGTCTTCCGAGACGAATTTGCCTTCGAAGTGTTGAGACTCTACAATATGAAACTCTCTCATCCCTAACGAGGAAGGATAGTCGGTGACACAAGGGGATTAGTGCAAATGATTTTACATCCACCTTTATTCTAACGATTTACGAGTTCTTTTCCCAAAACGGTACGACGATATGCCATATTGAAACACTGGTTGCTGTAGAGTCGTCAAAGTTAACCACTCCCCATTTCATTTCTTTTGCAATTAGGCGTAAAGTAGAGCATATTATTGGTAACTACTTATGCATATGTTCTATATTTAGACGATGATATTTGACAGAAAGTGGATACGCTTAAGACTGCAGACTTCGTATTTATTGTAGAGTTAATTCGCTATCGAAATTTTTATTATATTGTACCCAATATATAGTAGTGATTTCAAAAAGTTAGAAATAAAAGAAAAATATGACTTAGGTGCCATCAGCTAGGATCGAAATCAAAACATATAGCGCTCTAACCTCAGTTGTTACCGCTTGAGCTATCGTCAGATAAGATAAGAAATAGGTAAAAATGAACCTACTTTTACGTATAAATATATATATATATTTGCACATGTGTACAAATAACACGTTTAGTCGACTTATGCCAGCCAAGTTTCATTTTTTTTTTCGGTTATGACCACTTAATACCTATTTTAACCGGTTAAAACTCAAGAAAAAAACAGCTTACAAAAAATGCAATCATTTGCCGCCATCGCGCTGCTCTGCGACCTTGCGTCTCGGAGATGTACGTTAAAAAATGGAGATAGACAAACACACATGCAGACAAAGTGGGTTTTATAAATTAGCTTATACTAGCAGGGCACCCGACGTTGCCCGGTCGTAAAATACGCTTAAAAAATTAATGCAGATAATGTATTTATTGTTTTAGAGCAAATTCTCTTTTGATTATTATATTGTACCCAACATATAGTACTGATTTCAAAAATATAAATATATGGCTTCAGTACCATGAGCAAGATTAAATTATGTAATTTATAGGGGTTACTTAGCTCTCGATCCATTAACTTTAACTGAGTAAAATTCGCAATTTTATTCTTAGAATCACCCTCACTGAAGATTGAAACCTCAACCAATAGAAAACTGTCACTCAGAACCGAGTCTCCTATTATATATATATATATATATATATATATATATATATATATATATATATGTGTGTGTGTGTGTGTGTGTGTGTGTGTGTGTGTGTGTGTGTAGAGAGAGAGAAAGAAAGAGAGAGAGAGAGAGAGAGAAAGAGATGACTTCGTAGCCAGGTTCGATTCCCCTAAGCGGCTGTAATCGTAACTCCCTGAAGATTCCCGAAAGGGTGAAACACTAGTGTCTATATGTATTAAAAATAATTGTATCAGGTTGACAAGTAAGTTCTTGCGGGTTTTTTTTTTTTTACTTTTAAACTCAGATGAACATATCTCGACTTAAACAAACATTTATTGATCGAAATAAACACTATCAGAATACACACACTTTTGCCAATGAACAGTTTCTGTTGTAATGGCTTCGCCTGCATTAAGAAACTGTAATGGGTGAGCAAACAGTCAGCATGACATTCTTTTCGTGCAAGTCTGGCTTCGGGAAGTATCGTGGAGTTTCGTCGGGGTCTGACCACATGAACAAGTGTATTTTTGCTGGTCAAGTAAAAATCTTGCGTTCTGGTGACGATGAAGTCGCTTAGGCTTTTGAAGCATTTCTCACGCAGAAAGTTATCGGAATGCTTAAAAAAGTGGTAGTCGGTAGGTGAGAGATATTAAGAGTATGGCGGATGAGACAGCGTTCAACTTCAGCAGAGTCGGTTTAGCAACGTGCAGTCGAATGTTGTTGTGAAGGAGAATTGGGCGTTTTCTGTTGACTATTATTGGGTGTTGTTGTCGAAGTTTCTGATGCATTTTAACTATTTGTTGACAGTAGTTCTCTGTCGTAATGGCTTCGCCTGCATTAAGAAACTGTAATGGATGAGCAAGCAGTTAGCATGACATTCTTTGGGTGCAAGTCTGGAGTTTCGTCGGGGTCTGACCACTGATCTGAGTGTCGCTAGGTGTCGTAAAAAAAAATAATAAATAAATAATGTGAGGTTCGAAAGAACGATCACGTGCGAATTTGTATTTTTTTTTAAATAAAAAGTGGATTAATACTCATACTACACATTCGCGCACGAACAGCGCTTACCACTGGGTTTACAATACACAACAACTCTGCTAAACGACACCATGGCACGTAAGAAAAGAAATTTTTTAAATCCTGATGAAGACGAAAACTTTAAATAAATAAATATCCGTTTATTTAAAAAAATACAAATTCGCACTTCATCGTTCTTTCTAACCTCACATTTTAAATTCCATTTTCGCCGTGCTTCTTAAAAGTGGATTAATACTTATACTACAAAAAAAAAACTTTTCATCACAAGTCACAACACGGTTAACGCTGTTTCTTTTGGTTTTCGTTCAACTTGTGAAGCAGAATTCATCAAGGTTTTTTCTTTTCAATATTTCCCAAGTGATTTTAAATCGTCGTATACGTTACGTTTAATTCAGAAGCAAGTTCTCGAACACTGGTGCGTAGATTGGCTTTGACTAAGGCTCTTGATCGTTGTCAGCATTCGTTGGCCGACCACTACGCTCATCACCTTCAAGACTCTCGTCGCCGCCATGAAATTTCTAAAACCACCATTTTGCTGTGCATTCAGTATTGGTTCCATCGCCAAATGCTTCGTTGATATCACGAGTTGTTTCAGTAGCTTTTCGGCCTAGCTTGACTTGAAATAAGAAAATTGTGCGAATTTGCTTTTTTCCATCTTGTATATAACGTTCTGAAAAGAAGACAATTATTTTAAAACGATTGTAATCTAAATGATTTAATAGAACGAAAAATGCTCTTTAAAATTATATATAAAATTAGGGCTTACTTTATTCGACCTTTACATCCTTCTTGACCCTTCACGGCTAATTGGTGTAGTGCCAGATGATGCCGACACTATAATTTTTAAGGGATATTACTTACAATTATATGGTTTCAGTTTTCTCGATTCCATATGGTGTCATTCTATCTTTTTTTTATTTTCGTCGTAGTATTTATATGTCTAGGTAGGGTTTGTTCTTAGTGCTCCTACTATTATTGGTGTTGCTTAGACTTTATTCATCTTTTATATCCCTTCTAACTCTCTGGCCAGTTCCGTGTATTTGTTTCACTTCCCCGTCTCCTTAATGTTCAACATGTGGTCTGCTCGCGTGGCGAAATCTACGATCTGGCTTGATTTTTTCTTCTTGTAAACTATTGCGATATCTGGTCTCCTTAATTGGATGCGTTTATCTGTTTGAACATCTATACCTCATAGGATTTTGTAATATCCGTTTTCAAGCACTGCTGCCGGTTTGCGTTTGTACCATTTATCTTGGTGTTGAATTGTTTGCATAGTTCCCAGTGCACTGCCTTCCCCAGTTGATCGTATTCTATTCTTGTACTTTTGGGAGGTTTGCCGCATTCAATGATCATGTGTTTATTGTTTCGTCTCTTTGTACCCATATTCTGGATTTGTCGTTTTCTGGTGTTTTGTCGATCTTTGTTTTAATTCAGTTGGTTCTACTCGCGTTATCTTGTGCGCCTGTTATTAGGGATTTAGTTTCTCTGTTTAGGTGCCTTTTTCGTAGCAATGTCTACGGGTTTTTGTGTCTTGTCTTTGTCTTAAAAATCGCCCATGTAGCTGTTTCTCTTCCCATTTTTCTTTTCTCGACTTATTTCTTATCTCTCTATTCTCTGTTTTGTTTATTTTGCAGTGATTAACCTTTCTGCGTTATGTATGTTTCTAGTTCTTGTGTGTGTGTGTGTGTGTGTGTGTGTGTGTGTGTGTGTGTGTGTGTGTGTGTGTGTGTGTGTGTGTGTGTGTGTGTGTGTGCGCGCGCGTGTGTGTGCGTGTGTGCGTGTGTGTGTTTGTAATTCCCACAATCTTTTATACACACACATCTTTCTCCGACATTCCTTTGCACGTAAATTCGGTCAACATCATCCTTTGAGCGTAGTGCATAAAGATGTCTTAGTTTTTCTTTGGTCGAACCTATAAACGGTCCAGAATATCTTACGAGTGATGCTGCCCATGCGTTTATACCTCTTATTAGCTTCCTACCATAGTTTAGTTTCTAAGAGTCTTCTTCTCAGATTTGTTTTCCAGTTTTATCTTATATTTCCCCTGATTTAGTCGTGCCAGCTTCAAAAAGTCTCAAATATCTGTAAATACCATGTTCCTTTAATGTCCCCATCTCAGCTTCCATACCTTCCATTGCCTCCAGTTTTCCCCTTCTTATAACTAACTGCACACTTTTCCATTTGGATATACTAGCTTAAGATTCTATCCGTTTCTAAGTGATATCCTTTGCAAATGAATTTGTATCATCGCCTGACATTGACTTCTTGCTGGCAATGACCATTGGTCATCAATGGAATTTGGTTGGTTGGTTGGTTTTGTTTTACGGCATATCAACCCTTTTCGGGTTATTTAGTGTCGAATCCAAAGATTTTGAAGAGAATTTTTTTAAATAGAATATATTTGTTGTTTTCAAGTCGGTTTCTATTCAACCCATAGTTGGAACCCTAACAGGTACTACCACTCCGGGTCAGAGTGGACCTGGAAGCAATGGTAAGTAAAGGGTGGCTTCACACTCACCAAAACCCGCAAGCTGGGACCTTACCACTGGATATATTTCAAGGTCATATCCAGGACCATGGAATTTGGATGCAATAAGCCCCAGAATACAAGTCTAGGGTCATCTCACATGCATGCATCTCAGAATGACTTAATATGGTACCTTGGCAACCGCAACCAGTCTTTTCCTAGACTCATAATTTAGACAAAAACTAAGGTCTTCAATGTCCAACAAAGATGTCCAATGACTTCACGTTTCAAACTGGTCCAGTATCGAAACATTTCCGAAATATAGAACATTGCTTTTAGCGGGTCTCTTGAACCGTTCTTGAAATAATAAAATTGTTTACTGCCTACGTAAACATTCCTCTACTTAACTTTCTTAATTTCTAATCTTATACGCTGACCATCAGTTTAACAATTTCAATTTACTCTCTAATACTGTATTTAACACTTACTTTACTGCGTTGCAACTCAGTCAATGCAAACACAATATGAGTATTTCTTGTTAATTGTGTTATTTTGGGGGAGAAGTAAGTAGTTAATTTACCATTTTGTTTTCTTGGTTTCATGTGATGATATTTTAACCCCCTGTTCCAGTTTTGTTGCAGTTTCTATATGGCTTATTAATGTTTGTAGCTCAGGTTTTTCTTGTGATTTAAGTCGTTTTCATTATTGCTATCCATTATATCTTCTTCGCCATCCTCATGATTCCAATTTCTCCAATTCGTGTTTCGAAGTGTTTTGGGATTGTTCCTAGTGCTCCTACTATTAGTGGTATTATCTTGACTTTTTTTCATGTTCCATATTTATTTTAGTTCTCTGATCAGTTTCGTGTATTTCCTTCACTTCTTTGTATCCTTGATGTCTATGTGGTCTATTGAGATGGCGAAATCTACAATCTGGTAGGAATTTTCCTTCTTGTTCCCTTTTATGACATCTGGTCTCCTTGCTGGGATTGATTTATTTGTTTTTACGTCCATGTCCCATAGGATTTTAAGATTTCCGCTTTCAAGTACTGCTGCCGGTTTGTGCTTGTACCATTTATCCAGGTGTTCAAGATGCAGCTGTTTGCATAGTTCTTAGTGAACTGCTTTCCCCATTTGATCGTGTCTATTTTTATATTCTCTTTGGACAGGTTTGCTGCGTTCAATGATTAAGTGGTTTATCGTTTCGTCTCTTTGTCTGCAGAGTCTGTATTTGCCGTTTTCTGCATAGTGCCCTGTGTACTGCCTTCACCACTTAGTCGTGCCTATTCTTATATATTATTATTATTTTTATTATTATTATTATTATTATTATTATTATTAGGTGCTAATGTACTTAGTGATCCGCGCTATTTTTTAAATCGTATTTCCAAGTTTAATTAAAGTTTTATGGTATTTTTTTTATTCAATTGTAAGGTTAAAGTACAGAATAGGTACAAAACACTCTCCCCTCCCCATGTTAAGAATGGCTTTTTATATAATAACGTTATTATTTCAGCACGGATCAATGTGCACTAGTACCTATTATTATTATTTTATTTTATTTTATTTTATTTTAGTTGTTGTTGTTGTTGTTGTTGTTGTTGTTGTTGTTGTTAACTTCACGGTGTTGTGATGTTTTGTACTGTTTTTTTTTTTCTCTCAGGGTATTCAGAGATAGGGCAAGCTTTTTCATCAGTTTGGGTCGAAAGTTTTTAGTTACCAATATATAAATGTATCTATGTATGTCTGTTTGCATGTCTGCCTTAAACTTTCAATAGAGGCGACGGATTTTACCAAGATCAGTATCGTTTAAAAGTTCGACCTTTCATACGACAAATATCGAAAAATTGGCTAAAAACATTAATATCTTCCCCTTCAACTAGACACTTTTCTACCCTTTATGTAAAATTTCAAATATTTAGACCAGAAATTGTCTGAGTAATTTGGAAGAGACCGCAGAGGTCAATTTTTTTAAAACTTTGACCCCTATTATAACCCCTTAAAATTTATTGTTTTGGGCTCAAATCAAGTTATTAAGTTAGATCCATGTCCAAGGAACCTATATCTAAAATTTCAAGTGCGTAAACCCAAAATTGTCGGAGGAGTTTGGTAGAGTTCTCAAAGGTAAAATCGTTGACCTTTGACCCCTTAATCGACAAATTTCTGACCAAAAACCGATAACATCGATTTTCCCAAATCTCAGTACCCTGTATATCAAATTTCGAGTGTGTAGACTAAAAATTGACAGAGTTATTGCGTAGGGAATTGTACACAGACACAGACACACAGATACACAGACACTTTCACTTTTATATATATATATATATATATATATATATATATATATATATATATATATATATATATATATATATATATATGAGTAAAAATAAAATAAAAATACCAGCAATGGTTGACGTTATGTTATTCGAAAAGGAAAACCGAGAATTAATAAAATAGTAATCAACGTTTCGTCCCTATTTCAGGGGACATCATCAGGATTTTGTAGGGAAATTGTTGAAGAAAAACGATTGCAGAGCACATGCGAGTGAAAAAGGAAAAAATCCTAAAGTCCTTCCCAATCTGGGCCGAAACTATAAATGTGCATGCGGAAAGGTTGGATTATACTATGCTTATATATAAACATTAAAACGATTATTCAAATATGTACATGCACATATAATTTTTTTTCATCTTATTTATTTTGTATGAATTATATGACGAGACACGGTTAAGGACATATAGACTGATTACCCAGGATCTGTATTCATATTTTGTTCTCTGATTATTATATTTCCTATAATAGGGGCTAAATTGTAGAAACCTTTTCTTTGCGTGACGGTACTAGTATTTGAAATAAGTGCTGATTCTAGAAGTCTTCTTTTGGCTCTATCTACAACGAATTTGATAATTTTCGCATGATCAAAGTTAAACGAGTGATCATGTTCAGCACAAATGGCAGAAAAGTGCATTTAATGAGTTTCCATTCTTTATGTCTCTTCTATGTTCATTAAGTCTTAATTCTAACTTACGTTGTGTTTCGTCTATATATGTTTGGTGGCAATCATTACAAGGGATAGAATATATGCCGGCGTTGGATGTGGGGGGTTTGGGGGGCGTGCTTGGTGGTTTTTAATGTCTGTTTTATTGTTGAGGAAGTTGTTTGTATCGAATATACACCAAGTCTATAAAGTGTCGCAAATTTTTGTATTATTGATGTGGGTAGGAATGAAAACATATCTGTTTAGTAGGGAGGTATCTGTTTTATATTTCTGTTTGTTTATATTAGAATATATTTTCGTGGCTTTTTTCTTCGCGTTAGAAATGAAATAAGCCGGATATTGTAATGTTTTTAAAGCGTTCGTGATATGTTGAATTTCATCATCAAGATATTGGGGGCTACATATTTAAAAGACACGCAAGAAAAAAACCAATGATCATACCAATTTTTATTCTATCATTGTGTTGCGAGTAGTAGTGAATATAATCGTTTTTGTGTGTGGTTTTTCTATGTACTTTGAAACTCAAATCGTTGTCTGATCTGATGATAAGTATATTTAGAAAAGCTAGAGAGTTGTCTTGTTCGGATTCGTGTGTAAATTTTATGGATGGTTCAACTGAATTTAATTTATTTCTAAGTTTTTCTATATGTGCGTTTATGGGGAGAAAAATAAAGATATCGTCTAAGTATCTGAAGTACGTGGAATTTTTAGGTAGTCTGAATTTAAAAGAACTGGTCTTTAGAAATTTTAAAAATAGACAAGCTAGTACTCCGCTAAGGGGGTTACTCATAGGGAGTCCGAATTTTTGTCTGTAATAGGAATTATTGAATTGGAAGTAGGTTGTATCAGTTACAAGTTTTATTATTTGTATTAATGTGTTCGGAGGGAAAAAGGTAGATCGATTGTAATTTTGTTTATGTGTTTGTGGAGTATAGTAAGGCATTTTTTTATATGGATATTGGTATATAGGGAAACTATATCGAGACTGTGCATTGTTTTGTTTCGTATGTCAATATTTTTTATTTTATTTAGAAAGTCGCCAGAGTTTTTAATGTGTGATGTTTCCTTGTGTTGTTCAGGCCTTCCTCTTCTTTTTAAATATTCCACCAATAGTATTAAATTAAATTCCAGTTTTAAACTTAGAACAATTAAAAAAAAATCGCCATACCTTCTGCATGTGAAGAATGGGTATTTTAAGTAATAACGCTATAATTTCATCAAAATAACGTTCATGTATAAGAAAAAACAAAAGTAACGTTCATGCAATCTCGATAAGCTGTCAGAAACAGAAAATTAAATAAAATACTCCACAGAAAGTAACAGTGGTAAAAAAAAAATAAGTGTTTCCGTACCAAAGGCAATTCACTTTAAAACCTACCTGCATAATATGTTGGCGTTTTAACTTATTTGTAACCCTTTATTCAGTTCTATAAAGAAAATATGAACATGATAACTAACAGCTTTAAAACCTACGTCATCTGCGAAAACTATAAAATTAAATCAAATCGTCGACAGGAATAGTAAATGCAAAACAAAAAAATCCAATATAGCATCTAGAACTGGTCGATAATCGATAAAAAAAAAATCGAAAATTAGGTACTGGTACTCGTAATTTTTTTACGTATTTTTTTTTTCAGGGCCGTTTTTTTTAGGGGGGGTAGTGGGATGTAGATATTCTGTGCATATTTACGTTCCAAAACCAATGCTGTGTTTATATTTTTTTAGTGTTCCGTCCGTGCAAGGAAAGAGTATTATGTGTTTCTTTACACTGCACGAGGAAACCATTAGCAATGCGTAGCATAATGCCAATCATTCTACAAGGTTCTGTTAGATTGCACCGTATTAAATTGTGTCAGGATTCCAGGATTTAATTTTTAGTTTTTGCATCATGTTTAGATATCGATAGTTAAAAGACGATATGTACATATATTTATTTACTGTACATATGTTCAGGATTTATGATACGGCGACGACAACAAAGAAGGGAAGAAAAAAGAAAGGTGTGCGATAATCGATTGTTTAAAGGCCATGTATGTATTTTTTGTTAACGTATGTACGATGAATTGTGTAAAAGAAGTTGCCAATACCTAATAAACATTGGAATAATTATAAAGTTACCAGGATTTAATTTTCTGTTTATGAATTGTTTATTTTGTGTGTATTTGGATTTTTTAGCATTATTGCCTCCTGTAGAGAGAGACGACTGTGAATTGTAGCATTCGTTTATAAAGCTAATAACTGTATTCCGGAATATGAGAATTGTCAGGTCTCACCCAATCAGAATGGACGGACTTTGACAACGGGATCAATTATTATTTAAGGATTGGAAGGTGGAAGGATTATACTAGGTCTATGTAGCTATGAGGTTTGGGTGTATTTATTATAATAAAGTCCAATTTCTGTCTGTTTGTTTATTCAGAATATACGTCATAGATGACGTCATATAAGATATCATATATATATATATATATATATATATATAGAGAGAGAGAGAGAGAGAGAGAGAGAGAGAGAGAGAGAGAGAAGGGGAAGGGGAAATGTATATATTATAATAATGCCCTATTTCTATTTGTTTTGATTATGGCGTATAGCACTCTTTGAACCTCCTTCGCCACATGGTCGTGTCTATTCTTATATTCTGTTGTTTTTGTTCTTCTTCTTCTTCTTCTTCTTCTTCTTATTATTATTATTATTATTATTATCATCATTATTATTATTATTATTATTATTATTATTATTGTTGTTGTTGTTGTTAAAGAACAGCCGTCTGTTCTTGTGAGTAAATATGAGATAGGATAGCCGAGGATTCGAACTTGCGAAGCTAGATTTGGAATTGAGAATTCTGATCATAAGTTAATAAAATAATACAGAATGTTATTGAAAATGGAATGTAGAATTACCATTGTTTGGTTCACATAAAATAGTTAGATATCTGTTTATTGAAAAGGGAATGTAATGATGTAATTTTGTTTCTGTTAAAGAAATGAAATTAAAATAAGGAATTTAAAAACGGACAATGGAAAATGTTTGTTAAGTGGGTTAGTCAAAAATTAGGTTAGATAGTCGGCTTTGTGGAAGCGTGAGGTGTGTCAGGCCACGTTCTGATATGCACGTGTTGGTCATGCAATGACGTCATGAGTTTTCAATATAGTTGGAGCTTGGCAAAGTTTAAGTCGGTCAGTTAGTCAGGGGAGAAGATAGAAGTCAGTGAGTCAGAGACAGAGCTAACATGGAACCTTGGAAGCGAAGGGGAGAAGAAAGAATCATGTAGAGATTTGAATTCCTTGATGCAAAGCCATTGACCGTTGAAATGGAATAAACGAACAACTTCATAATTTTGTATCTGCGTCTTCGTGTTATGTTATTCAACAGAAAGCTATTGTGAATTTATATTATAAGAACTTTGTGAAAATCATCATCTCAAAAATAGGTAAAGAAATATGTGTCAATGTTATAGAAACACTCCCATCCACAGAACTGTCAACAGTATAAATGTCAATATCACTATCTCTCTCAGTCTGTCTATCTATATATCATATATCCCTCTCATTGAATTACATGTTCTCGGCTCTCCTGTATTAAAATGTACCCTGCCTCTTTATATACACAGAACTGCCTCTCCCTTTATATATATCCTATCTATCTCACACACAATATGATCACTCACAATATGAACACTCACTAATACGAACACACAACAAAGATATAATATACGTCATCCCTTTTGAAATAACCCCTATGTAACATTATTATTATTATTATTATTATTATTATTATTATTATCATAGGATAGCGTGTGTGTTATTCATTTTGCGTATCACGCTTACATCCGAGTGACTGTCGTTATATTGTTATGTACTTTCATTTCTTGTAATAAATAATTTTACCAAGAATTTTGGTTTCGGTTTCGATCATACCTAATGGCACTCAATTCATTTATTTTTTATAAATAATTTTACCAAGAATTCTTCTTTGGTTTTGGTTTAATTTCGATTATAGCTTAAGGAACTCAAGTTATATATATACATATTTTTTTCATAAGTTTTGGTTTCGGTTTCGATTCAAGCTGTTAAACAAGTCATATGGATGTATTTATTTATTTTTGAAATCGCAACGTAATATATAAAAACTGATAGAACATTAACTCTATAATAATATAAACGAAATCTTCAAGAATTAAAATATCATATTTAAGCGTACTTTACGATTGGGCGACATCTGGCTACGCCGGGCGTCCCTGCTAGCTTAGATAAATACTTTTGCAGTTTGAACAAAATAGCTTCAATAATAGCAGAGCGTCTCCATTTACGCTGAACATCTACAGAATGCCAACATCAATATATTTCATACGAATAAGTCTCCTGTGCTATTTCCACGGGTCCCGCTAGTTATCATTATTGAACCACAAGGAGCTTTCACACAGGTCTTCAGAGATATTTCCCTGGAAACAGCCTGTGGTGTTCCCTGGAAGCTGAGTGACAAAAAGTCTCCCCAGGTTTCCAATACTCTCCACCTCTTTCGATAACATTTGCACATAAATTTGCATTATCGCAACAGCTGCTTGCCATTGATTTCTCGTTGGCAGCAGCTATTGGTCTTTGCTGGAATTTGAGTGGCAATAATCTCTTTGCACTTATTCGGCTGAAGTCTGGTCAGTTCATCGGTCTTTCCTTCCTCTTTGACACTACTTGGATATTTGGTCTCGCTCTTTTTGGGGGAAGGGGGCAGCGATGTGGCAGTGGGGGTAGGGTTAGGTTAGAGAACTTATAGATATGCGATTTCAGTGTTCTTGGTTCTATGTAGTGTTTCATGTTTTGCCTTTGCAGCAGTTTGTCTGGTCCGCAGTTTTTGCTCCTGTGTGTTAGGTTCAACATTCAAGAGTTTTTCTTAATATTTCAGCTGTTTTCATGATTGTTGTTCGTTGTATTTTTCCAGTCATTCCTTTGATTCTAATTTCTGCCATTCTTTTTTCAAAGTTCTTTAGGATTGTTCCTAGTGCTCCTACTATTATAGGTATTATTTTGATTTTCTTCATCTTCCATATGCTTTTTCAGCTCTCTGGCTAGCTCTGTGTATTTGCTTCGTTTCTCCTTTTCTTTGATATTCACCCTGTGGTCAACTGGGACAGCAAAGTCTACGATTTGCCAGGATTTTTCTTTTCTGTTAATTATTACGACATCCGGTCTTCTTGCTTGGATGGGTTTATCAGTTTGTATGTCCATGTCCCATAGGACTTTGTGATTCTCGTTTTCAAGTACAGTTGCCAGCTTATGTTTGTACCACTTCTTTGTGCGTTCGAGAGTCAGTTGTTTGCATAATTCCCAGTATACTACCCTTCCCACTTGGTCGTGTCTGTTCTTGTATTCTTTTTGGGCCAGTTTGCTGCATTCACTTATTATATGGTCTATCGTCCCGTCTTTTTGTCCACAGAGTCTGCATTTGCAGTTTTTTGTGTTTTGTCGATCTTTGCTTTAATGTTGTTGGTTCTTATCGAGTTATTTTGTGCTGCAGTTATTAGGGATTCAGTTTCTCGGCTTATGTGTCCTTTTCGCATCCATGTCCAAGTGTTTTCGTTATTTTGGTCTTTTGTCATCCTTATGAATCTTCCGTGTAGTTGTTTTTCTTCCCAATTTTTTTCTTGTCTTATCTTTTGTCTCTCTGTTTTCTGTTTTATTGATTTTTCCCCCGTGTCTCTCGCTACTATGGTTATTCTTTCAGTGTTTTGTATTAAGTATTTTTCTATTTTTTTTTTTTTTTTTTTTGCTGTCATTCACACAGTCTTCTATATTAACCAGTCCCCTCCCACCGTCTTTCCTTTTTACGTAGAGTCGGTCAACATTGTCCTTCGGATGTAGTGCGTTGTGCATGGTCATGAGTTTTCTGGTTTCTGATCAAGTTTTCTCAGTTCTTCCTATGAACAGTCCAGAGTATCTTACTAGTGATACTGCCGATGTATTTATGCCTTTTATAAGGTGTCTTCTATATAATTTGGTTTCGAGAAGTTTCTTGTTCTCCTGAGGTATTCCTTTACAATTCTCTCTTTCATTTCTGTTGCTTTGATGATGTCTGTTTCCAATACTCCTAGGTATTTATAGGCATCTTGTTCCCCTAGTGCCCTCATCTCCGTTTAGTTGGGTAGTTCCATGCCTTCTGTCGTTTCCAGTTTTCCCTGAAGATCCTGGTGATATTTATTAAAGTTTCTAGTTCATTTTTCATCCTTGCGAAGAGTTTCAGATCGTGCATGTACATCAGGTGGTTCATTTTTTCCTCCGTATTAGAGAACTTGTATCCGGCTTGACACTTTCTCAGTATATTGTTCAAGGGCCTCATGGCTATGATGAACAGTAATGGTGATAGTGAATCTCCTTGGAAGATGCCTTTTTGTATGTTAATTTCTGTTATGTGTTGTCCATCGGCTGTCAGTTCCAGTCTCCGTGTTCTCATCGCATTTTCCATCACCTTGCTTGATATTTTATACATTTTAAGCATTCTATTATCCATGCTTGAGGGATCCTATCGTACGCCTTTTTGTAGTCGATCCATGCCATGGCTAAATTCTTTCTTCTTCTTTTTACCTCCTTTAGGATCTTTTAATCTATATATAGCAGATCATGTGTTCCTTTTTTTTCCTTTCTGGCATCCTTTCTATTCCTCGGGGAGGAGTCCCCGATTATTCAAGGACTGGTAGATTTGTTTCCTCGGTTGTGCTGTACGTATTTTCCACATGGTGGGTAAGCACGTGATAGGCCTATAGTTGCTGGGGCGGTTCCTTTCTCTGTGTCTTTCTGTATCAACGTAGTTCTGCCTTTTGTCATCCAAGCTGGTACGTCTGTTTCTTTTTTTTTTTTTTTTTCGTTTGAAGATTGTAATGCTGGGTATGAGGCAGCCAAACCAACTGCCAACATTGCCCATTTTTTATTTAAACCAAGCGAGAGCTCTTTTTTCCTGTATACATTTTTTTCATGTTTTAAGCTAGTCTTTCGTGTAGAGTTGTAATTTTTTTGAACCAGCATGCATGTATCCCGCCGTATTCTGATGTTTTCCAGTTTGCCATTTTCCTATGGTTTTCTTTATGGTTTCTTTGCTGATTTCATTAACTGTTCTTTCTTCGATGTGTTCTAACACTTTTATATTATTATTATTATTATCATTATTATTATTATTGTTGTTGTTGTTAACATTCTTTTATTATCGTGGTCATCATCATTATCATCATCATCAGTAGTAGTAGTAGTAGTAGTAGTAGTGGTGGTAGTAGTGGTAGTAGTATCATATTGATGCATCTTTTAAACATCCTCCCAACTCGACCTACATAGAAAAATAAAACCTTAATGTAATATATTCCTTTAAATAATTTAAACTAATCCAATTCTCATATTTTTTTCGCTATTTACGTCAATAATTGTTTTTGTTCTAAAAGTATATCAATTTATTCAAAATACAAAATCAATTGATCAACTGAGTTAGTCTTTCAAATCTACAGTGACAGGAAAATTACAAATTATAAAGAAATACAATAAATCGCCAGTAAAATTTAGAAATTCAATTGATTAGTAGCACGATTTCGATTTAATCACCGAAATGCCAGTAAAACATGGTTCTCAATATATTACGTATTTTTCTCTGTAATTGATCATTTGATATATATATATATATATATATATATATATATATATATATATATATATATATATATATATATATATATATATATGTAGTTATCCACGGCATGTGTTTCGTCGTATCAAGGGATCGTCAGTGTATCTTGACTTTTCGTGATTCAAAATTCAGACCCCAGTAACTGTCGTCTGTCCTCTATCACTTAGTCATTATCCCCCTTCTCTCTCTTTTATTATTTGTCTCTTATATTTGTCTCTTATCTCTTTCTCTCCCCTCTTTCTCTCTTTCTCTCTCTCTGTATATATATATATATATATATGTGTGTGTGTGTGTGTGTATATATATATATATATATATATACCAGGCTAAAGGTATTCTAGAGAGATAAATAATAAATTTAACGATTATATTAGTAGTGCTCAATAAAGGAAGAGCAAGATATATTTTTATTAATAGAAACAAATGTGAATGGTTGCGACACTCGACATGCTAATGTTTCGGACAAATGGTCGTTTAAACTAGAAGCCCTCGTTAGACGACTTAATAAATGGTTGCTTTCTACTGAAGAAACTAATCCTCAAATGATTCATTAATTCATTGGAGGACTGGTTTCTTCTGTGGAAAACAACCATTTATTAAGTCGCCTGATAAGGACTTCTGGTTTTCTATCTTTCTGGTCGGGCTCCTTTCCTGGAAAAAATTGTGTCTTCCATCAGTTGGGAAATCTGGAGAGAGAGCGAGAGAGGGAGAGAGTCACATTGTTTTCTCCCCGGACCGATGTTACTCTGTTACTCTGTTACTCTCTCTCTCTCTCTCTCTCTCTCTCTCTCTCTCTCTCTCTCTCTCTCTCTCTCTCTCTCTCTAAATTTAATCGACCATTTGTCCAAATCATTAGCATGGCCAGTATTGCGACTCTGTAAATTTGTTTATGTTAATATATATATGTGTGTGTGTGTGTGTGTGTGTGTGTGTTTATTATAATAAAGTTGTATTTCTGTATGTTTATTTGTTGGTCATAGATGACATCATATATGATATCACACATATATAGAGACAAAAATATATCTATTATGATAATGTCCTATTTCTGTATGTTTAGTTTGCATTCATTCAGTATTATATGTCATATATAGCGCCATAGAAGATGACGTCATATATAACATCATAGTAGATGACGTTATATATAACGCATATTTTTTCACCCTGGCAATATCAAGTCTCTCTGCTAGTATATATATATATATATATATATATATATATATATATATATATTACAAAGGAGTTACCACTTATCAAGGCCTGGAATCTACTTGAGGATAAGTGTTAATAGGTATACATTAATCAATAGGATTATAGCGTCGTAATCATAAGTAGTGGAAATTTTGTAAATTTTATTACTTAGGGGGACGGTTCATCAAAAACTTGTTTACGTTGGACTTGAAGACAATCAAATTGTAGTCAGCTGGAAAGCAGGGAAGTGGAAGAGAGTTCCACAGGCGTGCAGTTCTTAGAAAGAAACTTTGTTCATGGAATCTATGTTTAGGTTTTGACACAGATAAAGTGTGGGAAATTATTGATAGTGGTTTTGGCTAGACGAGTGTTTTTC
Organism: Euprymna scolopes; assembly: GCF_053919585.1. Classification (NCBI taxonomy): domain Eukaryota; kingdom Metazoa; phylum Mollusca; class Cephalopoda; order Sepiida; family Sepiolidae; genus Euprymna; species Euprymna scolopes. The sequence goes on from NC_136488.1 coordinate 150,239,682, forward strand.
GTGAAAGTTTGGCGAGGGAGGACCATAGGTTGAAGCTTAGATGAGCACTTGCCATTGAAATAATAATAAAGCAGAGACAGGTTCGCAACGTCTCTTCTGTGGGAAAGAGGTTGCAGGGAAGAGAAAATGGCATCCTAAGCTACGAAGTCTATTTTGAACGCTGTCAAGTCAGGATAAGCTGCTTCTAATATCTCTTGTCCAGATGTGGCAACAGTACTCCATCATACCTCGCTTTTATATTGGTAGAGAATTGCATAAGGATTGAGATATTTACTGGAGCGGCGGAAGGATCCAACCATTTTCCCAGCGGCCTTGGCAACGGATTTGATGTACGTGTTCCATCTCAGATCAAGCCCAGAAGCTTGTCAAAACATGTAGCCTCCCCAAAATGAGAGCCATTCATTTCAATTGATGCCAGATGAGGATAAGAACGGTGGTGATATAAAGATAGGAGCTTGGTTCTAGAGGCATTAAAAGTAACCAGCCACTTCTTTCCCAATTGTACCACGCGCTGAGGATCAGCGGAGAGGAGGAGTCAGAGAGAACTTAGTCATTTACGGCCTTTGTCAAAACTGATGGGAACCAAGCCGCTGCTCAGCTACTTTGGACTTAACAGACTGAGCATACAACTCTCTCGCGTTTTTTTTTTATTACTCTCTTACAGTGATTGCTGGCAGCCCTGAAAGCAGCTTTAGTCTCAGTATATACATATATATTGAGAGAGAGAGAAAGAAATAAAGAAAGAAAGAGGAAGAGAGTGAAAAGATAGAGAGAGACTGCCAGAAAAGTTACATCCTCATTTTCTTATTCAATATGGTGACGATACGTCACGGTTGAAGAATCCCAAAAGAGAATTTATCCCCGAGACGCATTGTAAAATAAAAATAAAAAAAATGTGATTCTGGACAGTAATTCCATCGTGAAATATTCTTATGAAATTCACCGTTGATGAAATACCAGCCAATTTATAACGGAAGAACACGGTCATATATATATATATATATATATATATATATATATATATATATATATATATATATATATATATATATATATATTACACACGTGTCATTCATTGTGCGTTAAAATTCAACAACCAAGACAAAATATTCAAAGGAAGTAATAATAGAAGAAAACATGAAGACAGGGTCCAACGGGTCAAAAAAGGGGGAGGGGAGTGGCAACGGTCAAGAAAACTGTTCAGATAAACATGGCCTCTTTTCTTTCCTTCCTTTTTTTTCTTCTTTTTTTTCGTGTGGAATAATGGTTGAGTCATATGAGGCAGTCGAAAGTATTCAAAATAAGAAAAAAACAATTCAGTCCAGCAAGTCGAGATTTATGAAGTGTGGGGGGACGATATTGAACGATACTTAGCTGTGAGGACGTGCATTTAACCGATGGTTAGGTATCCAATAAAAGTCAATGTTCCGATGTTATAGTGTGAAGTAGTCCCACTTCACCGACGTGCGATTCAATGTCTTTCGAAATTTGTTTATCCACTTGTCTTCCCTCGTTTTTCCTTCTCGCTTATTTCTCAACCATCGACGTTGGAACGTCTCATTCCCACATATCTGAGCCAAGGTGCAGTCATAGTTTTGATGCGTTCCCTTTTCGGCTCCAGGAATAAGACTCAGTTAAGAGGGTCGCCATTTCACCGTATAACTCACGTTGCTGGTGTTCATCGCGTCTTCTTGCTGTCCTCCACACTTGGGGATGTATCCCATTCCAACATCTCTGAGCAAAGGTGCATTCGCAGTCTTTGACATATTCCTATTTTCGGCTCGAGGAATGATATTCAAGTCGAGTAGACTTCCAATTTACCAAGCGAATTATGTTGGCTAGCATCAACGCATTTTTATGGTCGACATTCGTTTGGCGATGTGATCAGCCACTGGAATATCTCCATGCGGTTTCGCTCCAGCAAAAAGGTTGAAAAGCACTGATCTATTATATCATCATTTCCGTGAAATGTACTCAAATCAAACCTCCAGTTCATCCTTGTAAACCCTCCATAACAAGAACACATCTTTTCACCACATTTACAAAGACTTTTATTGCTTATCTCATATGACTAATATTAAACGAAATTTCCATAAACATAGTTTCTTTCTGAGAACTTCACTGCAACACGGTTATTTTCAAATCTAATATCAACAAATACTTGTCATATGCTGTCCTCATAACTATTCGCCGTTTTCAATCCTCTTTGTCATTTAATGACAAGCTATCCATCTCATTAATCCTTATTCTCAAGAAAATCCCACTACCGACTGTGCTTTGTGTTGAACTGTTTGAATCAGAAAAAAAAGTGAGTCTAGAGAGTTGAAAAGCAAAATATGCGAACGATTGAAAATCACCAAATATTGACTTTGTTTCTTTTTTACTTTGTTTCTTTTTTACTTTGTTTCTTTTTTACTTCTGTTTTTTTTGTTTGTTTTTTGTTGTTATTTTTGTCTCCCTCTTTTATTTCTAAGAGAATTGGCAAATTTGTGTTTAAGAATATTTTATTTTTTTCAATACGATAGCAGCTAAAGAAAAAATACCGTGTTACATTTGTGGGGACGACCTGTTTCTTCCAAGAGTCGAATCCCAAATGACATTGTATCCTTCTGCCTAAGAAGCCGATCTGTCCATTAACGGAAGTACTTTTGTTATGATAAGGTTCAGTGAACTAAGTATTTTGGTATCTGCTCGATGTGCAGTTATAACCTATTTGGAATTAATAATGATTATTATTTAATGCAAAATGAACACAAATTTAACCATGAATTTGGTATAAAGCACTCATTCTATGTAAACGGACTATAATATGATAATATATATTGCACGTTTTTAACGGGCAAAAAGGTCTCATTATCTTATGTTATCATTACTTATTATATAGTTATACTAGCATGTTGCTTGGCGTTACCCGGTCGTAAAATACGCTTAAATTATAATTCAAGCCGATTCCGTATTTATTATTATACAGCCAATTCTCTATTAAGTATTATATTGTACCTAATATGTATAGTAATTTCAAAAGTTAAAGTATATATATATATATATACATATATATATATATATATATATATATATATATATATATATATATATATATATGTATATGTATATATATATATCATTTGGGTGTCATCAGCTAGAACCGAAACCAAACCATTTACCTCTCCAGCGGTATTCGATGCCATATAACTAATGACAAATGGATATCAATTTTTTAAAAATTAACGCAGTTTAACTTATAACTGTATATTTGCGCATGCGTAAAGGAGCACTTTAAGTTGACTTACGCAGGATAACGTTCATATTTTTCAATTTTGACACCTTAGCGACTATATTTACGGACTGAAAACCAAATCGAATGTGTTCCACATGTCCGAGTTTCATATATACAGGGTGACCCCCAAAAAACGGGCCCCAACTCTAATTAGGCCCCGTTTCTTAGCGTTTTGTCCGAATGAAATGAAACTTTGGTCATAACTAGTTTATTATATTCAAAACATCACATCAAAACACTAGTGTCTTTGCCCCTTCTTTCTCTGTTCTACAGCATATGTTTTAGATGGCCTCCATTTAACTTCTGCTTTTGGGGGGGTCTGTGTGTGTGTGTGTGTGTGTGTGTGTGTGTGTGTGTGTGTGTGTGTGTGTGTGTGTGTGTGTGTGTGTGTGGAACGGTCTCTACTAATCTACTCTGTTAATTTTTAGCCTACAGACTTTATATATATATATATATATATATATATATATATATATATATATATATATATATATATATATATATATATACTAGCTGTACCCGGCCACGCGTTGCTGTGGTTCCGTTTGGTGAAATGATTAAATTGAATGAATATAGCAAATTTTTCTTTTTTAATTTGTTATATTTTTCTTTCTTTTTTTGTTCAGCAATTTTCGTTGCTTACAAATAGATTTGTAGAAATATTTTCTTTGTTTTTTGCTTATTTTCAATTGAGGAATCTGAAAATCCTTTCTTTGCTTCCAAATAGATTTGGATCAATTTTTTTAATTTGTTATATTTTCTTTTTTTTTTGCTTATTGGTAATTGAGCTGTATGAGCAACCTCTTTGTCTTTGTTTGTAGTCATGTAGTTTTCCTTGTGTCAAAATAGATTTGTAGAAATAATGATTTTTTGTAATTTTTTTTTTTTTTTGCTTATTTTCAGTTGAGGAATCTGAAATTCCTTATATAGCTTCAAAATAGATTTGAAGCAATATTTTTTTTAATTTGTTATTTTTTTCTTATTTCTTTTGCTTATTGTTAATTGAGCTGTACGGTCAATTAAGAGCCATTTCTTTTTCTTTGTTTGTAGTCCTGTAGTTATCTTTGCGTTAAAATAGATTTGTAGAAATGATTTTTTGTAATTTTTTGCTTAGTTTGATTAGAGGAATCTGACAAAAGAGAAGTATGAAAAATATTTGCTCGATTGTTTTCTCAAATAATTAGCCTATAGCCTATTGAGAACTTATGTTCAAATAAGCACAATGTGTAGAATTTTTTTTTTTAATTTTCCTTTTTGTGCTTATTTTTAATTGAGCTGTAACGTCAAATAAGGCCAATTATTTTACTTCTTGTATCCAAATAGATTTGGAAATATTTTTTTCCGAAATTTTCTTTTTGCTTATTGTTAATTTAGGAATCTGAAAAAAGAGAAATCTGAAAAAGATATTTGTTTGATTTATTTCGCAATGTATTCGCCTGTCGACAAATGTATGGTCAAATAAGGCCAATTTTTTTATTTGCGGCCAAATAGATTTGGAGAAATATATATTTTTTTAAAAGTGATGAATTGAAGAATCTGAAAAAAGAGAAGTCTGAAAAAAATATTGGCTTGATTGATTTCTCAATTTATTCATCTGTCGAGATATGTATGGTCAATTAAGACCTTTTTTGCATATGGTTCAGCAATTTTCCTTGCTTACAAATAGATTTGTAGAAATATTTTCTTTTTTTTGCTTATTTTCATTGAGGAATCTGAAAATCTTTTCTTTGCTTCAAAATAGATTTGGAGCAATGTTTTTTTATTTGTTATATTTTTCTTTTTTTTTTTGCTTATTGGTAATTGATCTGTATGGTCAATTAAGGCCAATTTAGCTTTCTATGTGGTTCTGTAGTTTTCTTTTTGTCCAGATAGATTTGGAGAAATGAATTTAGTTTTAAAATTGTTTTATGTTTTAATGCCTGTTTGTAATTGAAGAATCTGAAGAAAGAGAAGTCTAAAAAATATTTGCTTGAGTGATTTCTCAATTTATTTGCCTGTATGGCCAAGTAATGCCAATTTTCTTATGGTAATTCTGTAATTTTGTTTGCGTCCAAGTAGGTTTGATTCTTTGTTTCTGCAAGTTTTTAATTAAGCAATCTGAAAAAAGAGGAGACTGAAGAAAAACATTTGCTTGATAGATATCACAATATAATCAATTGTTTGGCCAGTCAACAGCTGTATCGTTATGTAAGGCCAAGTGTTTTTAGTGAACAGATGGCTCGTACGCTATATGCACTTGAGTAAGAAAATGGCATTGATTTCTATAACTCAAAAAGGAAAAATCATTTGTAAGAAGATGTAATGTTTATTGTAATGTTATAAGATTTTAAGAATAATTAATAAATCGTTTAAAAAATCTGTAAAAAAAGCAGGAAGCAAAAAATTGAAATAATTGCAATATCAATATAGTAATGCCCCCACAAAACACTGAAAACGGTAAGGAATAAATATTGTTGGACAACGTTGAAAGAAGGATGTATGTATAAAAACTATTTAAATTGTTAAAGTATAATCGTACAGTTTCTAAATGCACGTGAAAGTTGAAGAAAAAATTTAGGGGTGGGTAGAAATAAGATTGACTGCCAAAAAAAAAAAGAAACAGCAAATGAATTAGTAAGAAAAACAAAATAATTTTTAATTCCTGTAATTCGAGATAAGTTCAAATGTGAAGTCATTTAGAAAAAGTTACCGAAAAAAAACTCACCTGTAACACGTTGGGAAGAATGGAAAATGGGAGGGGGGGGGCAAAAAATGCGGTAAGTTTTTACAGCAAATGAAATCGATCGAAGCAAATGGATGCTATTAATATTTTTAAGAATTAAACAAATTTATTTTAGGTAGGCTTGGTTTTAATCAAAACACTTGGAATTTAAATTTAAAAAAAAATGTAATCTTGGAATTTAAATAAAAAAAATGGAATTTTGGAATGCGAGATGCCGTAAAAAATGTAGAAATAAGATTGAATGTAAAAAAAACAGCAAATGAATTTTTATGGAAAAAAAAAGAAACTTACCAAGGAATTTGTTGAATATCAGAATAAAAATATAAAAAAATAAATAAAAAATAAACGGAAAGAAACACGCGAGAAAGAAAAAAGTGCAGTAAGTTTTTACAGCAAATGAATTCGATCGAAACAATTTTTAAGAATTAAATATATTTTAGGTAGGCTTGGCTTTAACCAAAACACTTGTAATTTAAATTTTTAAAAAAAATGGAATTTTGGAATGCGAGATGCCGTAAAAAAAATGTAGAAATAAGATTGACTGCATTAAAAAAATATAAAGAAACAGCAAATGAATTAGCACAAATTGCCGGAAAGTGGTTAAATCCTGTAATTCGAGATAAGTTCAAATATGAAGTTATATATGAAAAAAAAGTACAGCAAATGAAATCGATCGAAGCAAATGGATACTATTTTTTATTTATTAATATTTTTAAGAATTAAACAAATTTATTTTAGGTAGGCTTGTTTTAATCTAAACACTTTAAATTTAAATTAAAAAAAAATGGAATTTTGGAATGCGAGATGCCGTAAAAAAAACAAACAAATAAAAATTATTTTTTGATGGATGAAATAAACAAATGAAATAAAAAATGTAAAAATAAGAGATGCTTATTATACTTAGCGATGTAACACTGAAAATGTTGTCATGCGAAATCGTCAAATTGTAGTGGAATCATTCCAACGTGCATTCTACCGGAAATAAAATTTGACCACAGGTTCGCATTTAAGAAAAATATTTTTATTTTATTTTATATATTTTTATAATTTGGGATGTTAATTTATTTTAATAACATGTAGACTGTCTGAAGCTTTCAAATAAATTGGTAATGTACAAATATGGTTTTATTGATAACGAACGAACCCAGAATTACATTTCTAATTCGAAATTCGAAATCGTCAAATCGTCGTGAATTTACTGCAAACCGGAAATAAAATGGAACATAGTTCTGCATTTACGAAAATTATTTTTATTTTATTCAATATATTTTTATAATTTCCGATGTCAATTTCTTTTAATAACATGCAAACATTCCTTGACTTTACAGATAAATATTCTGAAAATTTCAATTAAATTGGTAACGTAGAAATATGGTTTTATTCGCTTATAACGAACAAAAAATTACATTTATATATATATATATATATATATATATATATATATATATATATATATATATATATATCAAGTCTGTAGGCTAAAAATTAACAGAGTAGATTAGTAGAGACCGTTCCACACACACACACACACACACATACACACACACACACACACACACAATGTAAGTTTTCTCTACTTTTTGATTTTATAAATAGGGTCGATATTATAATGAAAAATTTGTCAAGAAGTTTGGAGTTTTTAAATAGTTTCACATTGTGATTTATTGAAAATCAAAAACAAGCCCCCAATGAAAAACGAATATGGCGGCAGTCACAGTGAACATATCATCTCTTCTTTACAGGAGTTAATAAAGCGAGCTTGTAAGTCTTTAGATTCCTGTGTCTTCTTAAAATATCGAAATTACTTTCACCGGTTTTTTTTTTTGTTTTTGTTTTTTCTTGCTTTTCAAATCATTTTCTTGTTGCTCACCATTTTTTTTTTTTTTACAACTTTCTTATTTCATCGTCTTTCTTCTTTTTAAAAGTTTTATTTTTTCAATATACATTTTTAATATCACGCTCTTGTTTTATTTTAGAACGGTTTTGACTGGCAGTCGGTATCATTTTTCTGTCGCAGTGTCTCTGTAACTAGATAGACATCTGCGACGGAACAGCTGACTTCGGCATCAAATTCGTCGGGAAATATTGTTGATGAGCGACACATGTGGGTCGTCACCGTCTCTGTTTTCGATTTTCTCCGCTGTTTTTTCTTTCTTCCCTTTTCCAACGTCTGCGAAGGGCATTTTTGTGCTTCCCACGCCTACTTATGAGAAAAAGAAAATACTAATTTCAATAACTTGTATCAAGAAAACACAATGGTTGAAGAAATGATATCTTTTTATTATTATTACATTTCGTACTTTATTTGGATTCCGATATTTTCGGGGGGAGGGGTTCTATTTTTTTTTTTTTTTTTTTCATTTCTTCATTTCCTTTCCACTTTAAATTGTAGTTTTATAATAGACTAGCATTTCAGCCCGGCATTGCCCGGGTGTTTGGATGTGTATGTTAGGCAAAAAAAAAAATGCAGTCATTTTTTTTAACTTTGACCCCTATTATGACCCCTTAACATTTATTGTTTTGAGCTCAAACCAAGTTATTAAGATAGATCCCTGTCAAAGGAATCTATATCTAAATTTTCAACAAGTGTTTAGACCTAAAATTGGCGGAGGAGTTTGGTAGAGTTCTCAAAAGTCAAATCGTTGAACTTTGACCCCTTAACAGTCAAAGTCTGGCCGAAAACGGATCACAAAGATTTTCCCAAATCTCAGTACCCTGTATATCAAATTTCGAGTCTGTAGACTTTAAATTGACAGTTATTGCGTAGGGAAATATACACACACACGTTCTCGTTTATAGATATACTAGCATTAGTGCCCGACGTTGCCCGGGTGTTTGGAGGTGTATGTTGAGCAAAAAAAAAACGATCATTTTTTTTTTACTTTAACCCCTATTATGACCCCTTAAAAATTATTCTTTTGGGCTCAAATCAAGTTATTAAGTTACATCCATGTCCAAGGAACCTATATCTAAAATTTCAAGTGTTTAGACCCAAAATTGTCGGAGGAGTTTAGTAGAGTTCTCCAAGGTCAAATCGTTGAACTTTTACACCTTAACAGCCAAATTTATATTTTAAATGTTTAGACCAGAAATTGTCTGAGTTATTTGTTAGAGATCGCAGAGGTCAATTTCTTTTATTTGACCCCTATTTTGACCTCTTAAAATTTATTGTTTTGGGCTCAAATTGTATTATTAAGTTAGATCCATGTCTAAGGAACCTATATCTAAAATTTCAAGTGTTTAGGCTCCCAATTGTCGGAGGAGTTTTGTAGAGTTCTCAAAGGTCAAATTGTTGAACTTTGATCCCTAAATAGCCAAATCTCTGGCCGAAAACCGATCACATAGATTTTCCCAAATCTCAGTACCCTGTATATCAAATTTCGATTCTGCAGACTGAAAATTAACAGAGTTATTGCGAAGGAAAATGTACACAGACACACAGACACACAAACACGTTCACTTTTATAGATATATAGACTAGCGATTCAGCCCGGCCTTGCCCGGGTGTTTGGATGTGTATGTTGAGCAAAAAAAAAAAGTGGTAGTAGGAAGGCAGGCTCGAACCCGTACCGCAAAGGAGGAAAAGAACGGGAAAAAACTCGACCTCTTTGCCGTTACGAACACCGCCAAACAGGAAATGACATTTTTTTTTTTAATTAAGGCTAGACAATCGAAAGGAGAGGATGACTTTCAAAAATATTGGGGGAAAAAGCTAGCCTCCCCCCCCCCCGTAGAAAAGTGCCCAGTTTAAGGTGAAGGTATTTATGTTTTTAGCCAATTTTTCGATATTTGCCGTTTGAAAGGTCGAACTTTAAAACGATACTGATCTTGAGAAAATCCGTCGCCTCTGTCGAAAGTGTGGAGCAGACATGCAAACATACATACATACATATATTTATATATTGATAACTAAAAAATTTCAACCCACACCAATGAAAAAGCTTTCCCTTTCTCTGAATACCCTTTATGTAAAGTTTCAAATGTTTAGACCAGAAATTGTCTGAGTAATTTGGTAGAGACCGCAGAGATCAAATTTTTTTTAACTTTGACCCCTATTATGACCCCTAAACATTTATTGTTTTGGGCTCAAATCAAGTTATTAAGTTACATCCATGTCCGAGGGACCTGTATCTAAAATCTCAATTGTTTATACCCAAAATTGTCGGAGGAGTTTGGTAGAGTTCTCAAAGGTCAAATCGTTGAACTTTGACCCCTGAACAGCCAAATTTCTGGCCGAAAACCGATCACATAGATTTTTCCAAATCTCAGTACCCTGTATATCAAATTTCGAGTCTGTAGACTTTAAATTGACAGAGTTATTCCGTAAGGAAATGTACACACACAGACAGACACATAGACAGACACACAGATACACAGACATGTTCACTTTTTTATATATACACTAGCATGGGTGCCCCGCGTTGCCCGGGTATTTGGAGGTGTATGTCGAGTAAAAGAAAAGCGGTAAATTTTTTAAATTTTAACCCCTATTATGATCCCTTGAAATTCATTGTTTTGGGCTCAAATCAAGTTATCAAGTTAAATCCATGTCCAAGGAACCTATATCTAAAATTTCAAGTGTTTAGACTCAAAATTTTCGGAGGAGTTTAGTAGAGTTCTCAAATGGTCAAATCGTTGAACTTTTACCCCTTAACAGTCAAATGTTTTGCCGAAAACCGATCCCATAGATTTTCCCAAATCTCAGTACCCTGTATATCAAATTTCGAGTCTGTAGATTAAAAATTGAGTTATTGCGTAGGGAAATGTACACAGACGGACACACAGACACGTTCACTTTTATAGATATAGTAGCATTTCAGCCCGACGTTGCCCGCGTGTTCCCGGGTGTTTGGATGTGTATGCTGAGCAAAAATTTAAAAAAAATGGTAGTAGGAAGGTAGGTTCGAACCCCTACCGCGAAGGAGGAAAAGAACGGGAGAAAAACCTGTCGTCTTTGCGGTTACGACCACCGCCAAACCTGAAGTTACTTATGTTGAAGGTGAAGATATTTATTTTTTTAGCAAATTTTTCGATATTTGTCGTATGAAACGTCGAACTTAAAAACGATACTGATCATGGTAAAATCCGTCGCCTCTGGCAAAAGTTTTACGCAGACATGCAAATATACAGACATACATTTATATATTGATAACTAAAAATTTTCAACACAAACCAATTAAAAAGCTTGCCCTCTCTCTGAATACACTTTATGTAAAATTTCAAATGTTTAGACCAGAAATTGAGTAATTTACCGCAGAGGTCAAATTGTCTGAGTAATTTACTGCAGAGGTCAAATTGTCTGAGTAATTTACTGCAGAGGTCAAATTATCTGAGTAATTTACCGCAGAGGTCAAATTGTCTGAGTAATTTACTGCAGAGGTCAAATTGTCTGAGTAATTTACCGCAGAGGTCAAATTGTCTGAGTAATTTACTGCAGAGGTCAATTTGTCTGAGTAATTTACTGCAGAGGTCAAATTGTCTGAGTAATTTACCGCAGAGGTCAAATTGTCTGAGTAATTTACTGCAGAGGTCAAATTGTCTGAGTAATTTACTGCAGAGGTCAAATTATCTGAGTAATTTACTGCAGAGGTCAAATTGTCTGAGTAATTTACCGCAGAGGTCAAATTGTCTGAGTAATTTACTGCAGAGGTCAAATTGTCTGAGTAATTTACCGCAGAGGTCAAATTGTCTGAGTAATTTACTGCAGAGGTCAATTTTTTCTTAACTTTGATTCCTATTATGACTCTTTAAAAGTTATTGTTTTGAGCTCAAATCAAATTATAAAGTTAGACGCATATCCAAGTAATCTATATCTAAGATTTCAAGTGTTTAGACCCAAAATTGTCGAAGAAGTTTTGTAGAGTTCTCACAGGTCAAATCGTTGACAGCAAAATGTCTGGCTGAAAACCAATAAAAAAAATTTTTCTCCAAATCTCACTACGCTTATTGTCAAATCTTGAGTCTGCAGACTGAAGATTGACAGAATAGTTTGATAGGAAAATGTACACACACATTTTGGCCGAAAGTTTAAAAGATTTTACCTTTGCGGTCTCTAGTAAACTAATGGGACAATTTTTGGTCTAAACATTTGAAGTTTTACATAAAGGGTATTCAGACATGCAGCAAGTTTTTTAATCCGTTTTGGGGCGAAATTTTGGCTGCCAAGAGGTCAAAGTTAAAAGAGTTGACCTTTGCAGCCTCTACCAAACTCCTCTGACAATTTCGCGTCTAAACACTTGAAATTTTAGATGTAGGTTATCTGGACATGCGTAAAACGTTTTACTATATATATATATATATATATATATATATATATATATATATATATATATATATGCACATAACGTTCTGAACAATATATAGGGCCCGAGCAAAACCGGGCTGAACTGCTAATATATATATATAAAAGTGAGAATGTGTGCGTGTAACGACACTTCTCAACCTATATACTCAACGGTTTTGATCTGCAGACTTGAAATTTTGTATAAAGAGTATTTATTCATGGGGGGCACTATGGAAGAAAATATATATATTAGCATAGGAATAGGCGATTCGGAATTTTTAGTCATCATGTTAAAGGAGATAATTCTATTTTACTAAAGTAGTTGAAAAAAAAATCTTACAATTGCGAATTACTTAGAATGTCTGTTGAATGAGAACATGCTACTGGATTAAATATAGGATTCTTGTTTGGAATTATGTGTAGACTCCGATAGTTGAAACGATAGGGACCATGGCTGGAGCGGAAATGTTTTGGTTTCGATTCTAGTTGATGGCGCTCAAGTAATATTTTTTTAACTTTTGAAATCAATGCTATATATTAGGCACAATATGATATTGGATAGAAAATTGGCTTTGTAATAATAAATACTAAACCTGCATGAATTAAAATATATTCAAGCATAATAGTGATTTGAATAAAATAGATATTTTAATAAAGATGAAAAGAAAGAACTTATATTTAAATTTGTGAATTCAATAATTGACTTAAATTACTAATTACAATAGCAATGAAAATGACTCTATTAGAATAAACACACATTCTTAGTTAAAATAAAACTATACATAAATAATAAATATATTTATAACGATCGAAACTACGGTTAAAATTAATTCTAAACAATTATAATGGACTAGCAAAAGATAACCGTGATCGCGCGGGATTTTGCTGTACACTCGGTACCCGTTTCGCGGTCACCCTTGCAGTAAGTGGATGTTATAAGAGCCGCGCCAAATATGGCCTTAACCTTTGATGTTGACATTGAAAAATAGTGGTGACCATCCCTAGGTCAAAGGCTATCATCATATCAGGTTTCGTCTTGATCGGTTCAGTAGTGTGGGCTGTAGGAGAGTATATACACATAAGCAACGACCTTGAACTTTGACCATAAACTTGAAAAATGGTGTGCACCATCCCTGGGTAGGGGACCATCATCATGCCAGGTTTATTCATGATTGGTTCAGTGGTGTGAGCTGTAGAAGAGTTGTACATACAGACACACACACGAACGCTATTATTTTATATATGTAGAAATGTTAAAAAAAAAACTGGGGAAAGTAAGACCTTCACTGGATGAGTACGAAGAGGACTGAGATTTTCAGTGAAAAACCAATGGGCATTGCCAGCGAGAAATTAATAGTGCAACAATGTAAATTCGTTTGCAAAGATTATCGAAAGAGATAGCGAGTACTGGAAATCTGGAAAGAGGTTTTCTTACCCAGACTCCAGTGAATACCATCGGTTGCTGTCAGTGAATAATCTCTGATGATGTCCTGTGTGAGGACTCCTAGTGTGTCCAATTAGTAGTAGTAGTAGTAGTAGTAGTAGTAGTAGTAGTAGTAATAATAGACATCTTTCAAGGAGACACGATATCACCACTACTGTTTATCATAGACATGATGCCAATCAACTATATACTTAGGAAAGTTTACCAACACAGAACAAAGATCACATCATGCATATGGATGAGTAAAAGCAAAAGAGAACTGGAAAAGCTGATAAACACAACCAGAATATTCAGTCATGACATTGGAATGGAATTTAGAATGCAAAAGTGTGCACTTCTGGGGTTGAAAAGGGGAAAACTAGAGACAGCAAAGGGCATGGAATTGCTCAACCAAGAGGTGATAAGAGCTCTTGGTGAACATGACGTAGACAAATATTTGGGTGTTCTGGAAGTAGATACTATCAAATCTACAGAAATGAAAGAGGAGATTGAGAAAAGCGTACATGAGAAAAACAATGACAGTAGAAATCTTAATGAAAGAATAAACACCTGGTCAGTATCGCTCATAATATACTATGAACCATTCAGAGATTGGACCAAAGAAGAACTGAAGCATACTGATCAGAAGACGAGGAAAGTAATGGCAACGCATAATACATTACACCCGGAATACGATATTGACCGATTCTACATGAAAAAAAAACAAAGGAGAGAGATCTGATGAATATAACAGAATTGTGTAAAATGCATGTCAAAATACAGAAAGATTGATCATCGCATCGGGAGACATCGTCAAGAACAATACATGAAAATAATGAAACCAGAAACAAAAAGACAAGAAAGTAGGAAGAGAAAGCGCTACGTGGACAATTCATAATAATGACAAGAGAAAAAATGAAAACACCTGGATATGGCTAAGAAAAAGACACATGAGCAGAGAAACAGGATCTCTACTGGCAGCTGCATAGAATAACCACATTAAAGCTAAAATGGATAAAACCCAGGAAAACAGTAAATTTAGAATGTGGTCAAAGAAACGAAACTATAAAGCACATAATAAATGAAGGCAGTAAAAAAAATATAAGCACAGACACGACTGCATGAAAAACGCAGTGCACTAAGAGTTCTGTAAACTACTGCACCTCAAGTATGCAGACAAATAGTACAAACACAAACCGGAGACAGTACTGAAACATGAAACTAGAGATAAAAACAGCTAAACGCATCCATACCAGAAGGTCGAGCGTCATAATAATTAACAAGAAGGAAACAAAAAAAAACTGGCAAATCATAAATTTTGCCGTCCTAACAGACTACAGAGTGAAGAGCAGAGATAGAAAAGGGAAGCAATTATGGGGAACTTATCAGAGAACTGAAAGGAATATGGAACATGAAGAATAGCAATACCAATAATCGTACGTAGAAAAAAAAGACACGGAGAAATCAGAATCAAGGGGGAAAACAAAAATTATACAACGAACAGTAATGCTGAAAACAACCGAAATTTTAAGAAAACCCTCGAATACGGAAACTGATGCACGTAAGCTACAAATGTTAACCGGTCACATAGAAACTACAACATATCGTCATGAGTCGCATTTTCTGCTTGGTACGGATTGCGTATCCACATAACTTATTTTTCGCCATTCCTTCCGATCCAGGGCAAGTTGATTGATGGACGCCCAACTGTCAAATAAAAACTATTTTCTCTCCACCTTCTCCTTGGCTTTCTTCTTTTCCTTCTTTTGATTTTAACATACCCTCAAGGCCAGTGGTTGATCGTTCGACATGGCCAAAAAGTTTAAGGGTTTTACTTTTGATTTTATCAAATAGAAGGGGTAGCAAAGTATTTTGACGGAGGGTGGATATTTAGGGGGGGGTCGATCAGGCGATGAGACTTAATATTTGCAGTCATCCTTTTCATATGCCGCAGTTTATGAATCTTTGATGACACGAAAGAATTATAAATTGCGGTTGTGGTGGTTGTGCCCCAACGGACTACGGGTACGTCCGATATCGTTTTATCACTAACCAATGACAAAATATGCAGACGAGAATATTAAAGAAAGTAAAGAAAAATGCGATAATAAATTGCTCCAAACGTTCGCGTTTGATGCTATGCATCCGAGCGACGCCACGTTTATTCGTTTGTTGATCATATCACAGTTGTACTCCAGTCAATTTCAATGGCCGTTCGATCAACTTTGATCTAATAACCATTCTCACTTAATGATCATGTTTGCCGTTTTGTTTCCAATTATCAAATGTTTCGATTCTTTGATCGGTTTTATTGATTTCTGTTTTTACTCAATTAAATAAATCGTTTATGCAGCGTTTTTTGACAAATAGGGCAATATTTTAATCTCTCTCACTCTCTCCTCTTTCTCTCCCTCTCTCTCTCTCTCTCTCTCACACACACACACACACACGCCTTTCTTTCTGTTTGTTTCCCTCTCTGTCTATATGTGTGTTTGTCTTTCTCTGACTTTTGAACAAACATGCACGCACGTTTTGAGATTTGTCAATGTACTTATTATGACCCTTCACACACAGAAAAAAGATAGATACTAAAAGCTATTCTGATTGATGGACGGATAAATAGACAGACATGAAGCAACGTATAGACACATAGATAGATTAGATAGATAGATAGATAGATAGATAGATAGATAATGAAGAAAGATACAGATGTAGATAAGTAGAATTATATTTTATAACCATATATTATATTATACGATATCATATTATTTTTCATGATAGTATATATATATATGTATATATATATATATATATATATATATATATATATATAAACGTATATTAAATAAATAATGAGAAATAAAAATTAAAATAAAAGAGTGGCTGAATTTAGCGATATATATATATATATATATATATATATATATATATATATATATATATATATATATATATATATCACGCGCAGGCACCCTTACCGTGGATATCCCTAGTCTGTGAAGACTGAAGGAAGCCTTTGTATATATATATATATATATATATATATATATATATATATATATATATATATATATATATATATATCAGCCCCTTTAAGAAACTCGTTTCTTATCGTTGAGCACTTTCAGTTGAAATAAAGTCGGTCAATTTAACTCTTATGCGCAGATCATCATATATTGATTAGATCACTCTGACAGACGTTAAAAATATTTAAAAACAAATATTTAAAAACAAATGTTTAAATTTCAACTGTATGTCTCGTGGTTAACGGTGGCCGAATGGATTAGGTCCTTGCTAAGGATGCCAGAGATTACTTCTGTTGCCGGGTTCGAATCTATCAACCGGTGTTAATCGTGACGCCTTGCACTGACGATTCCCGAAAGGATGAAACATTAGTGTCTGTAGATATTTAATAATTATTATAGTAAATAATTTTATATATATATATATATATATATATATATATATATAATTATTTTTTTTACTATAATAATTAAATAAAGAGAGAGGGGGAGAGAGAGGCGGGGGAGGCAGATAGACAGACAGACAGACAGACATAGAATTAAACTAAGGAATACAAAGACTAATTGAAACAGAAAATGAAAACAAAACCATGATTGTATTAAATATTGCGCCCAAACACGAATTTTATCAAGAATACATGATGAATTGATGGAATCATATTTAGATATCGATTGATTTTCTGATATAAAAAGAATTCCAAAATACAATGGTCTTTATGTAATGAGCGATGTGTTTCAATATGAAAGTTTGAAAGGTCTACTATTTTATTATGGGAGAGTGACATAAACATGTATATCTGAGTTTTCCCTTCGGATTATGGCAAGGATTGTGTGTATTTGTTTTTAGATCTAAATTAGAATTTTAAAAGTTGGTATTTGTAAATTATTTATGTCCTAAAATTATTCAAATGTGTCCACTGCAATTTCTGGTACATTTTTCTAAAGCCACATAGGTATAAAAAAAAAACACCCGACAGATCACATATATGTGCAATGTCATATGTGCCCATTGTTACATCGAATGAATCCTCTGGACGGGATATCTTAACTCAGATACAGCCGTCGTGAAAGTGTGGGGATTTTTTTTTTTTTTTTGCATGCATAATTGTTTCTATCTCTCTGTTGCTAATATCTACATATATATTTGCGACGTGTACTGCTTTATTTTATATAGCTCTGGTGATAGATAAAATTTTGTGATGTCAAATTTTGTGAATCTGCATTTCTTTTTCTTTTGTAAACCAGTTAATGTTTGAGGGTGTTTTAACCCAGAGGTCAGTGATATGTGGTCACTGTTTGTTTATGTTTTTAAGTAGATAATTACTGACAATATATATTTTTTACTTTTGAGGAAGTTTTTGACGTTTATCTTGTAGTCTTTACGTGTGACGAAGGCTTCCTTCTTGGTTAATTTGTTTGACGCTGTTTTTTTTTTGTTTTAATATTAGTAGCTTCATAATTCATACTATTGTATGTGACACTCTCTGCTAGTTGATATTTGTTGGTTATGATTTTTTTATAGAAATCGCTTCAGACAAGGCGTGAAGCTGCTTGATTTAAGGAGCTAACAAGTACAAAAGATGGTTGTCGCAAAGACAGGAGATTTCTATTGGCATTAATCTTTAAAAGGATCTTTGCTATATGTAGGATGAAAACAGTAATCAGAAAGAAAATTCCACGAGCGTACATTCTTGGAATGCATCTACTAGATAGAAAGCTATATCACAATAAATCGAATTAATGGAAACTACGAGATGAAACAGTCAACCAAGCTGGAACAAAAGAAGCAGGGTGTATATTAGACAAATCTGAAGAATACATATAATATTATTTATAGAAAAGATTGAGACTAGCAACATGACGTCTGTAAGAAAGAGGCTTCAATCAAATTATAGATACGTTTCTGCATCTTATCAAAAACCTTCAAATGGGACAGAGATTCACCAGCCCAAAATATAACATATAATCACATCTGTTTAAGTGTGCATATATGTTTTATTTTAAATTTTATCAGACAATATTAACGAATCGTTGCTTAATTTTAAAGAAAATAATGTCTGATGCTAAGATTGTATTTTTTCGTCAGTTTATAAATTGCAATTTGAGAAAAACTTTATTAAATTGTAATTTTGGAAAATATTTTATAAATTATAATTTGAGAAAAATGTTTATTAAATTGTAATTTAAGAAAATAATTATTGAATTATAAATTAATAAAATTATTTATTAAATTTTGATTTGAGTAAAATATTTATTAAATTGTAATCTGAGAAAAAATATTTATTAAATTATAATTTGAGAAAAAATATTTATTAAATTGTAATTTGGGAAAAAATATTTATTAAACTGTAATTTGAGAAACATATTTATTAAATTTTAATGTGAGAAAATATTTATTAAATTTTAATTTGAGAAAAATATATATTAAATTGTAATTTGAGAAAAATATTTATTAAATTGTAATCTCAGAAAAAATATTTATTAAATTATAATTTGAGAAAAATATTTATTACATGGTAATTTGAGAAAAATATTTTTTAAATTGTAATTTGGGAAAATATTTATTAAATTGGAATTTGAGAAAAATATTTATTAAATTGTAATCTCAGAAAAAATATTTATTAAATTATAATTTGAGAAAAATATTTATTACATGGTAATTTGAGAAAAATATTTTTTAAATTGTAATTTGGGAAAATATTTATTAAATTGGAATTTGAGAAAAATATTTATTAAATTTTAATTTGAGAAAAATATTTAAAATTTATGCTTCAAAAACTAAATTATTTGATTCTGGCAACATTAAAAAATTATATAAAAGTCAAGTACGTCCAAGGATGGAATACTGTTGCCATATCTGGGCAGGAGCAGCTAAAAACAGCCTATCCTGCCTTGACAGAGTACAAAAAAGACTTTGTGGCTTAGTGGGGGATGCCCTTTTCTCTACCCTGCAACCTCTCTCCCACAGAAGAGACGTTGCGAGCCTATCCTTGTTTTATCGTTATTTCCATGGCAGGTGCTCGTCTGAACTCCAATCTCTGGTCCCCCCTCGCCAATCTTTCACGAAAAACACCCGTCTAGCTGAATCCACTGTGAAAAATTTCCCCCACTCTATATCTAAATCAAAACGCGGATTCCATGAACAAAGCTTCTTTCTTAGAACTGCACGCCTGTGGAACTCTGTTCCGCCTGCCTGCTTCCCACCGGACTACAACTTGGATGTCTTCAAGTCCAATGTTAACAAATTCCTAATGAACCGCCCCCTTAAGTAAACACTTCATCAAATCTCCACACTAACGTAATGTACTTGCAATAACCCTTATCCCTGAGTGGCTTCCGGGCCTTGATAAGTGGTGATCACTGTCTAAAAAAAAAATAAAAATAAAAAAAAGATGTTGGTTTCTGTATGATCTGTATTGTTGCTATTCCCTGGAAGGTATTTTCACCTCATTCTGCTGGAAACGTTTTCTATCTTTTTGTAAATCCTGTTGGGAGTGTCGGGATATTTTTCATATAATGATTCAGTTCAATTCGACCTGTAGGCACATTCTTGATGAATTGTGAAGTGTGAAAGTAGCTGATCAAATGCCAATTTACAGTAACCAAGAATTACCTCCCTTGTGACGTCAGAAATTCCCGGATTGACTATCGCTGAAGTTAATATCTAATTCAGTAGATAATTTACACCCAGCTACAAATTACATTAATATCTTCAATTATAACTGATTAAAATGTAAATTAAAATGTGACCCCTCCCCCACCAAAAACAAAAACGTGATATCTCCATTATTTATTCACCGATTGCCCTTATTTTACAGGACATGGCAGAATGAACGATCGTGAGTACAGCAAGACCCCAGTGGGAGCTGGGACAAAGAATACACTGTGTTAAATTTCGTTCGGACAAAACACTAAGAAACGGGGCCTAATTAGAGTTGGGGCCCGTTTCTTTTGGGTCACCAATTGCATGCACTTTTATAATGTAAAATACAAGTCATTTGATATTAGAAAGATGCTTCCCTTATTCACGTTTGGTTTAGCTTATAATTGTTGTAACGGCATTATCACATTGACACAACGTTTCCCGCCAAATTACCAAAGTAAAGCAACGATAAGCCTGACTAATACCAGATTGGTGACCATTGGGGAATACTAGGCGCTGTATAGAGAAATGGGACAATGCTACTATCAAAGGAAAAGTTAGACGCCTCCTTTTTTCCGCTAGTCCGTGGGAAATCCTTGTGCAAGGTCGAGAACCCACTTCAGCCTTATCCCCTATCAGGATAACGTGAGGTTATAGAAAACGGGTGACTGATGTAATACAAAAGCAATCAAGAATAATTCTGGTCATGGTTTCGTATCTCGTTGTGCTAAACAGTAGATTCCTTTCGGCACAATGGTCAGGACAATCGCCCAGTACGGCACTCGCCCAGTACGGCACTGCTCGGACAGAAAGAAACTGCACCCTACTGTCTGTAAACCTGCAAAGAATGCTGTGACATATTGTCAAAACACTTTCGAGAAACAGCGTGAATAGGGTTGTGAATGAGGAACAATGAATTCGTGAATGCTTTGAGGGAAAGAGATAGATGGAGAGTCATAGCCATCAATGCCTGAACGAGGCAGGACACAACTTAAATGAATTGAATATTTGCTGTATTTAATTTTACTCTTTTTAAATGGAAACCACTCCGGGTAAAGTATGAAGCCACTTTGTGTAAGGACATAAAATAAAAAATTTCTTCAGTCAAAAAACGATCCAAGGAGAAGTGTTAAAAGGATAGATTCCGACAAAAAACAGCAATTTCCCCCTTTGTCAGAAACATAGCTTATGTAGAAATTTTATTTTCCACCTTCTGTATTTCCTTCTCTCTCCCTCCCCTTCTTTACCCTCTCCTTTTTTCTTGGTTTATCTTGTGCTGCTACTGCTTGTTATATCACGTGTTGAATGCGTGCCTTTCGATTGATAAAAGGAGATGTGTGCGCCATTTTGTTGGAAGTTTTGAACATGAGAAAGAAGTCGGCTCGCTATCCCGCGTCAAGAGAAAAGACGTTAAAAATCGCAAGTTTAAACAAGAGAAACCAGTGGTTTGGTTTCTTTTTCTTCAATCGGGATTTTGAAGGAAGACGACACAGAATTAGTCAGAAAAGACTGTTCAAAAAATTCAGTTGTAAACGAAATTACAACGACCTCTTCACCGAGGAAGAAAGAATTATTTTAACGCCTAGAATTGGTCTTGTAAAAAAAAGAATACTAACTCCAGTGAGGCGTTATAATTCACGTCAAAAGGAACCAAGAAATCTTCTATAGAAATACATTACACCACAGAAGATTTGGATTATTTTATTGGATTACAGAATCAAGAGGATTGAAATTTTCTCGAATGAGAGCATTTAAGTTAACGGTGCAAGGGAGGTAATTTACATACACCCTCTTTTAAAAAGATTAAGTGTTGACGTGTTTTATTTAAGTTCTTTGACACGCAGTAAGCCCTGACTACACCTATATTCTTACCCCTACTCTCCCTTCCAATATTGTTAATGGAGTTCTTTGAGAACTGCCAGAGGGACTAATTTGGCAGACACTGTTATTGGTGAACATAAAACAGACTATATCTTTCTGCCCCTATTTACCTTTCCATTTATTAAAAAAAAAAATGTTTGTCGTAGTATTCTTTCGTTTTTTTTTTTTCTTTCTTGTTGTGCAACAACATTGAACGTCATGATAAAATTGAATTGAACGTCATGATAAAATTGATTGAACGTCATGATAAAATTCCCGTTACTTAAGGAATGTGAGGACTAAAGAACGAAATAAAGGAAGCGAGAGTTATGAGGCCGTCGAAAACCATTATCCACTTTCTACTCAAATGAAAATATTTCGTTTGCGACGCTATTCATAATTGTATATGTATTACTTCTTCCACGTTTAATGTTTTCTGCATATTTTGACTTAAAATGGCCGTTCGCTGTATTCAAAATGTCCGACTCTCCTCTGAAGTTTCACTATGGCTATGCGTTTATTTATCGTACTCGCAGGCTACTTGGCGTTGCTCGGTAGTAAATACGCATAAATATTGTATTTAAATTAATGCAATTTTTTTTAATTCATTATAAATTAGAAATACCGTAGGTATTAAACGTAATATTAAATTCCCAAATAAAAGATGAAAAAAAAATAAATAAATAACCTTAAACACATCCATGCGAGTCTTATGCGTTTTTTAAACAGTTCACTTCCTGTAAGTAAAAAAAAAAAATACTCGCGCTGAGATCAAAACCAAAACCTAAAGACAGTGAGTTAAGTACGATAACCATTGGCCAGCGTGTCACGCTATTTAAAAAGTTCTTTTCAAACCGACTTATACTTAACATAAGGAATCTGCCATGTGAATCATTCACGCATGCGCAATTGTGAAACAGTTAGCAAACAGAAAAATCCGCCGACTCCCACGAACCAATTTTTCAATGTGGACTCTTTAGACGCGAAGGGTTTTTTTTTGTTGTTGTTTTTTGTTCTTTTTTTTCGGATGAAACTGGATTAAAGTGTTCCACATGTCTGATTAACCTATATACCAAAATTTCAAGTTTGTAGATTAAAAATTCGTTGAGTATATAGGTTGAGAAGTGTTCTCACACACATATTTATAGATATATAAATATTATGAATTCTCTTATGTTCTCTTTATGTACTGTTTCGTTGACTTCTTTCTAAAATGTCCTCACATCCAGATTGCATTTTTTAAATTCAACAGCTGTCACAATCAGGCTTTAGTAGGGTGTATTCCAATTCCTGTTGTAGCTGTTCATTTGAACTTGAAATCATCAAAATTTGTCAGCCATCTCAGATGTATAGCAATAGCATACTGAATTTCAAGAGTCTACGACAATTTTAAATGTCCGTACAAAAATGTTTTTTTAACTTATTGAAGGTATCCTAAACAAGGCACAGTGCTACTTGGTCGTAGGGACCAAATTATAAAGAGACCCTATGTAGGGAGTTTAGCAGCGAGAGGTGTGTTCACTTTAACTCCTACATGTCAGTATAGTTAGAGAAGCACAACTCGGAAGGGAATTCTAAAGTCTTGCATTTCGAGGGAAGAAACTATTAGAGTAGAGAGACAGGGGAGGGGTGTTGTTGCTTATCGGGTTTGTCGGGAGTATACTTCGTTTCGTTTTAATATCAAATTAATATCTTTGTTATCTAAATGAATAAATAAAGTTTGGCCAGTTTGGGGCACTAACTATAACTCAAAGCGTCATGAATTGAATGAATTCAATTATTTATATGAAAGTGTATTTTTACCTAAATGCGAGTTGGGAATAATTTTCCCTTTGACCAGTTTGGTACCCCCAAATGGGGAGCGGCATATGTCTTGTCAAAATATAACTATCCACTGACATGTGTTTCGTCGTCTAGATCCAGCCACCCTGGTGAATCGTAGACGACGAAACATGTGTCAGTGGATAATTATATTTTAACAATATATGTATATAGAGAAAGAGGGAGAGTAACAGAGAGGAAAATAGACAGAGTAGGAGATAGAGAGAAAGAGGGGGAGAATGAGGAAGGACGATTGTGTCTATATGTGTATATATACCTGAAAATAATGTTTCTATTTCAATTCACATCAGAAATGTTTAGCAATAATTCTATTCGTCTTTTTCTCCTGTTTATCCTTTCGTCTTTTCTTTCTACCTTCTTCCCTTCTTTTTTTCAATTTTCTTATTTCGTCTCCTACTTATTCCTTCGTTTTATACTTCTTTCTTTTTATATCCTTCGCCCTCTTCCATTATTTCTTACTCTTTTTCCTAATACTATTACTAATAATAATAGCTAGTAGTAGTAACAGTCTTCTTCTTCTCCTTCTTCTTCTTCTTCTTATTATTATTATTATTATTATTATTATTATTATTATTATTATTATTATTATTATTATTCGAAAATGGAACGCCGGATAGGAAAGGCTGAAAATTTAACAAAACAAAAATTTACAACGAAAATGGCGATAAGTAGGAAGTTTGGTTTTTCCAAAGCCTGCGGACAAAAATGCCTTTTCACAATGAAATAACAAATGTTCGAAATTAGTCATGATGTTGAAGGAGACGATGCGCGAAAATCCGTGGATCAAGTCAGGCGTACAAGAATGAATATATATATATATATATATATATATATATATATATATATATATATATATATATATATATATATATATATATATAAGTCGATAGCCAGATAAAGATAGACAAATGTGTGTAAATTTAAACACGAAGTCACGGTGTTGGAATTTTATTGTCCGTCTATATATAAATACATACGCAGACAAATAATTGCGCACAGATACACACACACACACAAATAAATAAATAAATAAATAAATATATATATATATATATATATATATATATATATATACAAATATTGTTAAACACAGCAAAGTTCTTTTTTCAGTTTTCGAAATCTCTTTACCTTTACAGTCAAAAAGATTAATAAATGTTGCATATACATCACGAGTACTTTCGATTCTTCTTCAAATCATCTCCAGGTGAAAAACAATGAACAAAAAAGATAGACAGGAAGAAATCAAAGCAACAAAAAATGCCGTACGCAAAACTATTAAACATCAACAACCGGTGATAGTTCCAAATATGAGCTTTACATGTTATGCTCTTATTTGCAACATAAGTAGCGTCACAAAATACATTTCAAAATACTGTTACTCGTTTCGTATGTCACGTTATTTATTATAGGTTGTTGAGTTCTAAAAAAGATAGTTTCAATTATTTTTAATACTTGCTGGACAATAAATATATGTACTATACTGCATGTATGTCGTTTAAGTATTTATTTGAACAGTGTTTAATAGTCGTGTACAAGTATATGTTTGTCGCAAGTAAAATACACTGACATTCTCTTGTTTTATTCTCAAACGAAATCACCAGGCTAAATGCATGGATTATCATTTGCGATTTATTTTATATTTAAAGGATGTTTACTCTAGTTTACTAGCCAATTGGGATTCGTTGGTCATATTTCCCCTTTTCGGTCCATTGTTTTCATTAATCACATAGCGAAAACCCTTTCAAGAAAGTCCCCTGTTTGAGAAACGGTAAATGATCCTCACTTTTAAGTGAGTAAAATGAACAATGTTGGCTTTAATTTAACAGGTGCTAATTAAAATAATTTATCTGTTCTATTTATATATATATATATGTGTGTGTGTGTGTGTGTGTGTGTTTGTGTGTGTGTGTGTGTTGTTTTTCTCCGTTTTAGAAATTTTTTATTAGTGTTTGTATTTATTTATGTTAGTTTTTATTTATGTATTAAGTTTTGGGGGGAATGTAATGCGTTATCTTAGCGTAAAGTTTATTTAGGTTATCTTAGCATAAAGTTCATTTTGTGTCTGCACTTTGTTACTATTTCGCTTTTATTAGTTAGTAATTGGAGATATTTGGAAAAATTTAATTACTAGTTCCTCGATCAAGTATAATCTATATATCTTCATGTCTTGACGAACGGCAGCGTTTTTTAAGTTTTCAATAATAACTCAATAACGATGTTTTAAATGTATATCTATTGCTATTGAAGTATACATTGATTTAAATTCTACGTAGTCTGTGTAGTATTTTTGTTATTCGGATTTTCACGTGCAAATATTGTGACTTAGACGAACAGTTATTTTATCATCAACAATATGAGCGAATTTTACAGTTTTTGTTTCCACTATTGACTTTCTTTTTACGATCTGGGTAATTTATATAACTGTCTGAATTGCTACGGTTTCTTATGATAATATTGTAATTGCTTTTATTATTGAGTGGTGACGGTGGTTAAGTAAGTCGTTAAGACATAAACTGGCAATCTTTGCGTCCCAAGTTCGAATCCAATTCGTTCCATAAAATCACTTTCACTTTGGATGTTGGTAACTTCCTTCACGTAGCCCCTCCCGTAAGTACCCGTGTCTTTCTAGAAAGAATTCTGACTAGAAAAATATCGGGGAAACCAATGCCAACAAGTTATACGGACACATATGCTGATGATGGTAATGATGATGATGATGATCATATTGTTATTGTTGGCTCTCGTGTGCTTTAAGTATCACATCAAAGTTCTCACAGTAAATGTAGGATAGTTTAGAGTAATTTTGATGAATATTTTATGGAAGGAATTAGTTACGGAAAAATGTTTCTTGATAAAGTACACGAATTTTCTACCAAATATAGTTTCCAGTATATAGTTAAAGGGTATGAGAACCAGAGGACAATTCTCTTTTTTCTATTTTTATTTCTATTATTATCATTATTATCATTATTATTAGTAGTAGTAGTAGTTGTAGTAGTAGCAGTAGCAGCTATATACGGCATAATCGCGTTGACACACCGAAGTTAAGCAACGTTGAGCCTAGTTAGTACCAGATGGGTGACCATTTGAGAATTTTAGGCGCTGTATGTGCTCTCCGCTTATCTTGGTATTTGTTTCCAGTCGTCTTGTACACAAACTTCACTTGCCACTGGTATTTAACAATGTCGACTCAGGAAGGGTGTGGTTGGAGATTGCGCACCTCCTGCCACAAAAAAAATCACACGCAGGCACCCCTACGTGGATACCCATAGTTTGTCAAAGACTGAAGGAGCCTGTTGTATTGGTTTCTTATGTTCACTCTCACTGTTATTATACTAGAGCTGTGTAGAAAAGGTTGATTTTTCGTTACTGGTTTTATTGTAAAGCTTATATGCGATACGACTAGGAATATGTTTTATCATTGTTGAGAGATTCTCTTTATGTCTACGTATATTTTTGAACCTTTTGTTTCAAAGCGGTTTGGCAATTGGCGAATGAAAATAATAGCTCGATAGACGGATATAACGAATACAATTGGTTAGTTAAACACTACTTACATTTAAAATCAATCGTAAACCATGTGTACACGCATTTAGTCTGATTATTCCATTCGCGAAAGAAACATTAACTTTTTTGTGTAGCTTACTTGACATTACTATATTTCTATATTAGATTATACACACACACACATACACACGCACATATATATATATATATATATATATATATATATATATATATATATATATATATATATATATATATATATATAATCCAGGTTAAGAATGAATTTGCAGGATTAAATCCAAATAACATCATATAATAATATGGGTTTTATGTAATATTGTTCAATAATAGTTATTTATATCTTAATATTTATTCATGCTGATATGTACAGCCTTGCTACATGGCATGACAATGTTTGGATACATAGTTATTAATAACTAAAATCTAATCAGGTAAAAAAAAGTCTGTTTTTTTTCCTTTATGAATAAAAATCTAAAGGCGATGACAGACTTTTTGCCTGATGAGATATTAGTTATTAATAACTATAGATCGAAATATTGTCATGTCAATGTATCTAGAGACGAAAATGTTGCAGTATTCTTTTTAATGATACTCAATTCATTAGATAGCTTTATAATAATAATAATAATAATAATAATAATAATAATAATAATAATAATAATAATAATAATCTCGGATATCAAAATGGAATTCGGAATGAGAAAGTGTCTCTGTTAGTGATTATAAAAGAAAACTGGAAGCAGCGGAGGATATCAAACATACATTATCCGAAAGTTCTTCTTTTAAGCTCCTCGGCTTAACGTTCACAGGGAACATGAATTAGAACAGATACATTGAGCGTATTGTCAGGGCCGCTGTGAGAAAAGTTGGGCTCTCTCTATCGTGCATGAAAGTTACACCTGAAAGTATCCTGTACCTCTGCAAGGCCACCATTCGCCCATGTATGGAATATTGTTGTCACATTTGGGCTGGTGCACCTGCTACGGACTTCTCGCTCCTGGACAGGGTTCAAAAGAGAGTCGCCAACCAGATAGGTCATGAACTGTCATCTTCAACTTCTGTCCCATCGACGAAATGTTGCATCCTTCTGCCTGTTTTACAAGTATTTTAATGGTGGATGCTCTGGCGAACTACAAGCCCTTGTACACCCTCGGCGTAAATACCCCCATAAACTCGACAATCAGCAAAGTCCCACCCCTATACAGTAGAGATCCCTAAATGTAAGGTCTTCTACTCTAATAGTTTCCTCCCCAGAATCGCTAGACTTCCGGGTTCCTGCTTCCCCAACTGTACTGACATGCAGAAGTTCAAGTGTAATGTGAACAGACATCTTGCTGCTCAACTCCCTACATAGTATCACTTCAACTTATGTCCCTGATAGTAGCCCCCTACATCAAAGTGACACTGTGCATTGCTTGGTGTGAAAATGGAATTTAAAAAAATATGAAACTTCTCAAACAAGGGGAGATGAGAACCTTAGGCGAATATGACGCCTACAAATATTTGGAAGGTCTGTAAGCAGATACCATGAAACTAATAGAAATGAAAAAGAAAATGGGGAAATAACACATAAAAAGAATAAGAAAAACATCTAGAAACTAAATTATATAACAAAAATATATATAATAAGGAATAAGCGCATGAGCAATATCATTCGTGTGATACTCCGAACCGTGTGATGAGTTGGATCAAAGAGCTGATGCATCTCGACCAAAATACCAGGAAACTTATAGCCATGCACAATGTAAAACTCCCAAAGGATGAAGCTAACCATCTCTATGTGAAAAAATATGACGTGGAGCGAGGACTGGTTAGAATAGAATGACACAAAAAGGAATTAGAAACTTACATAAAAAAGTACAAAACTGTTATGGCTCGTAATTAGCCACAAAGAACAAAATAACGGAGAACGGTTTAGACATGTATTACATGAAAAACGCAAAGGTTACAAAGGAAAGGCTACAAACGAACAGTGTAAGTACTTCACCGACCATGCGAGAGTCGGTCTGGAATTAGATCCCCGCCTGGGACCGTCATGCGTAAAGTTTACATGCAGGTGGATTAGTCCATTTTGGAGGGTGGTTCCCCACAACAAGAACACAGACAGGCTCTGAACTGAAGCGATGCGCTCTCTTGGTAACATAGCGTGTATGGGCATGTGTGTGAAAATCAACAGCAGCCGTAGGATAGCTAGCTAACGAAAATATTAGCAGCCGTTAAAGCACGTATGCAAATTGACAAGTGTGTACACGCTGACGTCACGGAAAGAAGGAGAGAAAAGAAAAAGGACAGCACATGGTCAAATAAGGGAAGAAAAGTTCGCGCTAGGGAAGATGGGCGTGTGAAGTCGAGACAAGAAAGCGCTCGCTAGGTTCGGCGCCAGGTGGCGGGGACAGATACTTTTAAAAAGCACATGTTATATGACACAGCGTTGTAAAACACATGTGTGTTCGAAAAGACTTTTGAAAAGATAATGAAATGCGTTGTTTTGGAAGAACCACAAATAAATGCATTTTCATTTTCACTTAAAAAAAAAAGGCTGAGCATTTTTTCTTTGTTCTTTTGCGATGGTATCAGGCAAGGTGTGGGTCCGAGAGGTTTGAAATGTAACGATACAGTTAAAAAAAAAACGGCCACGTTACAGTTCATTACTGCAGCAAGAGACACCGGTAAAATGGACAAAACAGAGGAGAGGGAAGCAAGAGATTTGACGAGAAAATAAAAATAGTGAGCGAACCAGTTCAATTGTCAATTTATGAGGATGAAGATGAAAAAAATGGACAGAAATTGAATCACTAGTAACAACCATCTTCTTGTCATCTTTTTTAGTTATGGGAACACTGTTTTAGGCGTGAATAAGTATCTCAGAAGCCTGTCTGTGTTCTTGTTGTGGAGAACCACCCTCCAAATGGACTAATCCATCGTCATCTAAACCTCAGCCCCTGTCCCACCGACGAAATGTTGCATCCCTCTTTCTGTTTTACAAGTATTTTAATGGTCGATGCTCTGAAGAACTGCAAGCACTTGTATCCCCTCGACGAAAATACCCCGACAAACCCGATAAGCAGCAAAGCCCCACCCCTACACAGTAGAGATCCCTAGATGTAAGAAAGTCTTTTATTCTAATAGTTTCTTCCCCAGAACTGCAGGACTTTGGAATTCTCTTCCGGTTTCCTACTTTCCCAATAGTACTGACATGCAGAAGTTCAAGTGTAATGTGAACAGACATTTTGCTGCTAAACTCCCTACATAATAACCCTGGAACTTAGGTCCCTAATAGTAGCCCCCTATATCAAAATGGCAATATGCTTTGTTTGGGGTGAAAATGTTATTAAAAAAGAACGCGCAAAATGACGCGATTAGAACCGACTATGTCGAAGTGAAGCCCGACAAGACACAAGAAAACGGCAAATGTGCTTGATGGACAAAGAGACGAAACGATCAACCACATAATCAGCGAATTCTGCAAACAAGCCCAAAAAAGAGTATAAGAACAGACACGACCAGATGGGGAAGGCAGTCTACTAGGAGCTATGTAAACGACTACATTTTGAACACTCTGACGAATGCAAAATACACTACATGTAGCCAGGAGCATCGTTGCAAATTTAGTTGAAACTAAATTACCTGACATTATTTGAGCAAACATATAAATAAAATATTATAACTTGATTTCCCGCCCCCAAATAAATACACCTCGTTTATTGTTGGTGTTAAATAACCGCAAAAGATTTATAGATTGAGAAACATACAAATCGTTTATTGTATGTCAGTAAGAAATAACTCTATAATGACGTGGTGTTGCGTAAAAAAAAAATAGACAGGACAAAACATTTATTGTGTCAAGCATTAAATAATCCCCCAAAACGTTGATGCGTTGTATAAAAAGAAAACAAGACAAATCTCCTATAGTTTTTCGGCATTAAATAATTTCCAAAATATTGATCTATCGAACCAGACAAATTTCAGAATTATATAACCCCAAAGTGTATTACGTCATAAACAGAGCGAGACAAACATTTTTTTTATTCTTTTCGGTATTCATTCATTCAAAAAGGTGTACTCCGCCATAAAACATAAAATACAAACCTTTTTGTTGTATTTTAGCATTAAAATAACTACAAAAGAGTTGATGTGCCGTAAAATATAACCTAAACCCAATTATGTGTGTGTGTGTGTGTGTGTGTGTGTGTGTGTGTGTGTGTGTGTGTGTGTGTGCACAGATTCTTTCCTGGTGACTCATACCTATACAATGGTTATGTTCTATTCTACGTAGGCGTACGCATTGTTTAGAGCTGGATATATCTTTCAGATACGCTTGACTGGAAAAGAACCTGCAACAAGAATAATTCGATCATAACAGAACTTTGCGCACAAATCGCGCCAAAAAAGTCTTTGAAAACGTTTATCTGCGACTTCTTCAAAGCTTCACTTGAAATGTCTCCCTTTAAAAAAATGAACCCAAACACAGAATATTTGCATGCGTATTAGATTTTCAAATTGGTTTCGTTGTAGAATTATTTCCATGTTTGCTTTTTTATGTTCTGGCAAAAAAAAAAAATGGTTACTAAAAACAAGAATATACTCTTATATCTAAGTCCTTCAACTCTGGTTCAAAATAAGACATAATCGCGGCCCTCCTTTGGGAACCGATTAGTAACATAATCGCCATTCACGGAAAATATTAAATAGTGCTTCCTAAAATTAGTCTGATTATCATGTTTTCTTGTAATAGGCCAATTAATAGCATAGAAAGATGAAAAGTAACGTTGGCCGAAGTCAGTTGAGCGAAATAAAGCAAAATTGTGATCCTTCTTCGATTAATAACCTGGTTGTGACAATATAATTGTCGATTAATCCTTCCCAACATTTGGCTAACATGTGGGAAGTCACGCTTAGCCATCTATTGAAAGGATCACCGGTAGCGCGTAAGTGTGAAAAATTACGATGTCCTTAATCCAGTGTATCTCAAACTTTTTTTTATCCCAACACTAGCATTTCACCCCGGCGTTGCCCGGGTGTTTGTATGTGTCTGTTGAGCAAAAAAAAAAAAAAGGGGTAGTGGTAGGAAGGTAGGCTCGAACCCGTACCGCGAAGGAGGAAAAGAACGGAGAAAGAAACCTGACGTCTTTACTGTTACGACCACCGCCAAACCGGAAGTGACGTATGCTTAAATTAAGGCTAGACAATCGAAAGGAGAGGATGACTTTGAAAAATATCGGCGAAAAAGCGATACCCCCCCCTGTAGAAAAGTGCCCAGTTGAAGGTGAAGATATTAATGTTTTTAGCCAATTTTTCGATATTTGTCGTCTGAAAGGGCGGGCTTCAAAACGATACCGGCCAAAAACTGATTACAAAGATTTCTCAAAATCTCAGTACCCTGTATATCAAATTTCGAGTCTGTAAATTTAAAATTGACAGAGTTATTGCATAGGGAAATGTACACAGACACACAGACAGACGCACAGACACACAGACACGTTCACTTTTATAGATATATAGATTATATTATAAACCAGTGACGTCGTTGAACCCAGATATAAAACTACTCGGACGCTGATGTTGATTTTATATAAAAAAAAAAATATTTAAGAATAAGAGCAAGTCACAAAAACATTAGAATAATTGTTCCTAAACTTTTTACATTTTCACACTTTTGTGTCAAGCATTAAATAATCCCAAAAAACATTGATGCATTGTATAAAAAGAAAGCAAGATAAATCTTTTCCCCGGCTAAACCCAAAATATAAAGTTTCCCATGGGCTCTAACTCTCTTTATAATAAGTTTCATGTATGTAGAGAAAAAATTGATAGAGGTGTTTGGCAGGCAAAATTTTTAAAACAAATATATACAGAAAGAGGTTTGTGAATATTGTTACCCTTTTACGCAAATATTACGCAAGTATAAATAATGTAGAATATCTGCATGAATATAATTACACGTAATAGTTAACTAAAGATGATTATCCTATAAGAAAACCGAAAAAACTAATAGGGAATTAATTAAAATGAATGTTTAAAATAATATGCAAATTAGCTAGATCTTTTGCAGATGAATGCAATTCCACGACTCATATATAACAAAATTGTATTTTCTTTTTAAATAAATAAAAAAGGTGTTTTAATATGAATATCAATATATAAAAAAACTCCAAATTTATAAAAAATATAGATATAGATATAGATAGATAGAAGACTATTACTAGAGAGGCTACCCGGCGTTATTCGGCGCCATTAAAAACAAACAAAAAATAAAAACAAAATAAGACAGGTTAAAACATCTTTATATTAAAACTTTTTTATCTTTCTGCCTCCCTCAATCTGACTTTCTCTCTTTCCTTCTTCCTCGTTTCTCCTCATCCTTCTCTTTTTAACCTCTACCCAACCCTAACCCTAACCCCTCTCTTTTGTTTTAATGTATTAAAAATAATAACAGAGTATGTCATTTCTCTTTTATATAATAAATAGAATTAGAAATGAATCAAAATAAATTTCCTATTCCCAATGAAACCTACTCCAGTGGACTTCCAAAGAATGAATGCATAATTATTTTTGAATTTGAGATAATAATACTTATTATTATTCATCCAGGGCAATGCCGATCAATTATATATCAACTTTGTGGATATTTGTTTTGTAGTTTGGCACTTTTAAGAGAGACAAACAAACCGACATACATAGAGACAACGGTCTTTTGTGTAATATATTAGCGCCGTCTGTACCAATACTGCTTGCACACACGCGTGCACACACATGCCGTGATAATAAAAACTGTTCCCAGTTTCTATTTATAATGCCTCCCCACGGGACAGAGTTAGACACCAGGGTCGTTTTTTTTAACGTGGAGAAAAAGAACAAAAATTAAAATTGTCTAAGTCGTGAAGGATTTCTCCTTTACTGGCAGAGAACAAGAAATTTAAGTGTAGCATCTGAAGACAGATACTACACTTTGAGCTTGGCCAAAAGGCCAACCGGTTGAGTAATGTTCCCAGTTATTACTAGACTTTTAGAGATACCTACGCATTAGAAGGATTTCCAAATTTCATTTTAAATTTAATGCAGTTCGGTTTTAGCAACAAATATTTCAACCACAATGTTCTTTCGTTCTGAATATCAAGTAAATATATTCCATTCTGTGATGAATTTGGCGGGTTTGCAAATTATGCAACAATCGTTGGAAAAAATTTTTCATTTTGATTTTTTTAATATATATTTCACTTCCATTTTTCTTCATTGAAGTTTCTATACGATAAATGTTTTCTATCGTGTTCCTTTTTTTTTAAGCGTTTTAAAATTTTATCAGCGTTTGGCACATCCCGACGTTCTGTGTAAGTTGCCGGAATATGCCGACTCAACATCACGGAAAAATGGGTCGCTCACTGCATAAGTATCTATTTATTTATGAAAATGTATGTACCTTCGGTCTGTGTAACGCTATCAGTAATAATTCAACTCAATTCAATTTATTCAGAAAAAAAAATCGGTGGACTAGTAAAAAAAAAAAAAGTCGAATAAATAAAGTATATCATTCCATGCTAAATATTGAGTAACGTCCGATATACAATATGGTCATGTTGACACATCGGTTCTCGCTAGATCACTGAAATTAAGTAACGATAAGCCTGGCCACTATCAGATGGATGACAATTTGGGAATACCGGGTGCTTTTTGCATTGCGCCAGGTTGTAGAAATTTCCAGGTTAGTATCTGGGGCGAATTTAATTCACTGGGAAAGCTGTGTCGTCAGTCTTCGTTAGGACATGCATCCCGGAGAAGAAACAATTTGATGAGGTCTGCTGTCTACTCTGTCTTGTGGCAATCTTTTGCACCGACTGAAATAAGCAGTGGTTCAAAAAAGTGCAGCTTTCACCATTATAGTGTTTGTAATAGTCAACCATATGTAAAGGCGACCCGAAGGCTCCCTTTTCGTTAGTTAGCTATTACGCCGAAGTTTAAGGCGGGCCGTTACTCCTTTTTCAGGATCACTGCACTTACCCTTAATCGTAAACTTTCTAACACACATACAACAGAACTTTGAAACGAACTTTGTCTATTTCTTATTCATGGACTTTAAAACTTCTCAACAAATTTTAGTCTTTCAAAGTGTATTTTACATTTCTGTAAATTTATTGATATATAAATATATTTTGTTCGTTAATGTTTTCTCATCTCCTTCACAAAATCCTGTTGTTGAGTCAACACTTGATAACTGGAGATCTATTCAAAATATTTATGCTGTTATCCATTTGTTTCATTCATCAATTTAAGTATATAAATTGTTCGCCTTGTTCTTAATGTTTCAAAGACATACTATCACCAAAATACACCATCTGTAGCCAGAGGCAGCATTACAGTTTATTTGTTGAGTTAACATGTGACCCATTCATGTTTTTATTCATTTTCTTCCCATTTGTCAATTTAACTGCATGTTTGTTAATTGTTGATGCTGTTCTTGACACTTTCGAAAGACTTTAACAAAATACACTACATGTAGCCACGAGCAACACTACAGTAGTGTGTTTTTATTCATTTTTTTCATTTCATTCAATTTAACTGCATATTTATTAATCGCAAAGTAATAAAAATATGTCGGCAAGTTGAAATGAACATTTTGCATTTCAACTTGCCGACATATTTCTGTATGCGTTATTCATCCATCCAAACAAAGATTTTACTTGTTATAAATCATCCTTCGTATACGATTACTATTTCCTGTTAATCTCAGCGTTATGTGACAAGTAGTTTAAGAGTTTATCGGTTAAATATTTTCATACATACATACATTTACTGTTTTATTTATATCGATATACTTTTTCTTTGCAACTTTTCCGGTTTGTTGTCTATAGTAAAACAGGCCCAAATTTCTTAAATTATTTATTCTTACTTACTTATATTTAAAAACTATCTCGACGTCAGGCGTTGCCCGGTCGTACAATATGTTTAAACATGATATTTTAATTTATGCAGATTGCGTATGTATCATTATAGAATCAATCCTTTATGGAATATTATATATTATGAGGAATAATTTGCCCCGTGAACTAATTCGCAAATTTTTTTTTTAATAACAATGATAATGTCGTTCATCAAATTCCGTCTGTGTTTGTTTACAATATCACGTCAGCTGATATTTGGGCTTGATGATGAATGCCCTGGAAAAGTCACTTCTGATTAATGTTTAGTTTTAAAATATGCAAACGAAGAAATGATTTGCGGCAATTTTAAATGGTACCTCTGCTTTTATCGTAAATTTACTCATTAATAAGAAAAAATAAAATGGTTAGCTACGCCAGGGCTTGAACAGAGATTAATCGATCTGTAATCGAATGCTCTACCACTGAGCTATATGAGTTGTTTAGATTTTATGAAATCCCTTGTCTGGTGTAACGTAAAATATTCCCCTATAAAAATTATTCTTTTTTATTTATATAAATATAAGACAGAAAAACTATTTCTAAGGTCGGATTTTTTCGATTTCCGATACTTATCGGATAAATTTCTGTACAAAACATATCTAAGAACACTGCCAGACATATACATTAGCTTGCAAAAAATAGGCTCAGCCGTTTCGGAACCTATAAGGAAGGAACTACCCCCCACACACACCCCACACACACAAAGTGCCTTTTGTATAATAGTAGAGGTAGAAATAGAGATTTACAAAAGAAAAAATGTTTTGTTTTGGTAAGCGAAGCCATTCCCCCATTTTTTGGGTATAGGGGTTCAGGGGTTCCTGTGTAATCAACTTACCATTGTTTTAGTTATAAACTAGTAGGGAGACCCGACGTTGTCCGGAATTGGATGATGATCAATGAATGTTTCACACTTTTATTGTCATCGAAATCGGTGAAATCGCTATTTTTAAATCATATCGATTGATTGCCTGATCTAGTTTAAAACCCACCACGGTGCACCGGGAGAAAGCTTCACATACCTCCCAACGGTGGCTTAGTCCATATTAGATTGTAGCCTACATTGCACTGTAGAGAACCTATTGTTTATTTTATAAAAATTATTTTTTATACATAATGGCTTGAATTAATGTTTAAAATGCAAAAGACGAATATCAGGGTTCCATTGTGCTCTAAACAGCAACATTTATTTCAAACGTGCTCCTGTTGTATTAAAGAAGCTGCTGTTGATTTTATATGCCTAGCCTTAGTGCTTGTGCGGTGATAATGGCTTGAATCGAAGTTTAAAATGAAAAAGTGAAGTATCATGGCACAATTGTGCTTTAAACGGAACTATTTATTTCGAACGCACCCCTGTCATATCAAAGAACCTGCTGTTGATTTTATATGCCGGGCCTTTCGGCTTGTGTGATAATAAAACTTCTCAAATGCACTTGTGGTGTTAGGCTGTGTAAGGTGTCAAGTTTGTTCCAAATCGCCTGTTTCTTCTTCCATTGGATTATTTCAATTATCGATTATCGATACTTGTCGAAAACATTCCGATACAAAACCTATCTAAGGACACTGCCAGGCAGATATAGATCATTCATGTAAAATTTCATAAAAATTGGCCCAGCCGTTTTCTAGTCCATAGGGAACGAATTCGCACACACATACACACATACATACATACAGAAACACAGATAACACACATACACACACAGACACGCAAACAATGTTCTTTTTATATAAAAGTAGAAATAATTACTTGTATGACATAAAATCAATGTTGCTTCGAAACAGCTGCAGACACTATAGCGATAATCCTAGGGATGATGAATGACTCGAATTGGGAGTTTATTTAAAGTGAAGCTAGTTTGAGCAGAGCCAACCTCACTCTTTCCCATCCAACCTGCTCCAGCCGTAGGAGAGGATCAAGACAGCTGGAGGGATGCAGGAGCTGCCGGAAGTACTGACATCTTCCTACATACAACGCCTGATATTCCCAAATGGTCACTCATCTGGTACTGGCTAGACTCGACGTTGCTTAACTTTAGTGATTTAATGAGAACCGGTGTGTTAACGTGATTATACCGTATACTTATACAACCACAATATCATATTGTGTGTTCTTTATTTGGAATTTGATTTGAAAAATGTTTTGGATCGGCAAAATCTTTTTGATTATATTTAGAGAGAGAGGAGGAGAGAGGGAGAGAGAGACGGTTAAGAAGGATACGTCAATAGATTCTAGTATAAGATCGTCAGGAAGGAATGGCTATTTGGGAGAGAAATAACTACCAATGGCTTACGTGACTGGCGTACATGCTTCTCTACCAAGAACTTTCAAATATCACGGACAAGTTAAAAGCTCTTTGATTTTATTTATATAACTAGCCACACCTGTTCTGATTGGTAAATACCGACGCCGCCTTCTTAGAACCAATCTTACAGGGAAGTAAACCTATATCGTTTTAATAGCTTGGCCACGGATGAAATTGAAATCGCAAAGTTGGTGATTTCTTTTCTTAATTTTTAACTCTTTTAAGGCATATTCCAACTGTTGAACATAAGGGGCGCGTGTTTAGCAGCAAATTGGGAACGTTTAATAGAAAATTGTAGGGAGTTGAGCAGCGAAACATCTGTTCACATTACATTTAAACTTCTGCGAATTACTACAGTTAGGGAAACAGGAAACAGGGAAGAAATTCTAAAGTCTAATCGTCCGAGGAAAGAAGTAGAATAGAATGATTTCCCGCCTCTATGGAGCTCTACAGTGGAGGGTGGGATTTTGCTGTTTATTAGATTAGTCAGTATGTCCGCCGAGGGGGCATCAGAGCTCATTCCATTAAAGTACTTGTAAAACAGGCACAGTGATGTGACAGAGGTTGGAGATTGGCCGACAGTGTGGTGGACATATTAGATTTGAGAATCATTTTGGAACCCTGTCTAAGAGTGAGAAACTAGTGGTAGATGCCCAGATGTGGCAACAATACTCCATGCATGAGCGAATGGTGTCTTTCTTGGATATATAAGCTATCTCTAACTTGAAATATGCGTCATTATTTTTAGTATTTATAGATTTTTAGTTTTGAAAAAAAAGAAAATTTTAAACACTTTTCAAGTTATTTATTTTATACTAGCAGGAAGGGGCACCCAGTCTTGCCCAGGCAAAAAATACGTTTAAATATATTTTAATTCATGCACATTTCGCATTTATTACTACAGAGCCAGGTCTCTATTGAATATTATATTGTACCTAATATATAGTAATGATTTCAAAAGTTAAAAAAACAAACTTAGGTGGCATCAGCTAGAAGCGAAACCAAAATACTTAATGCTCCAGTTGCAACCCTTACTGTTTGAGTTATCGCTAGATAGATAATAAAGGTTTAAAATTAAATCATTGCAAGCTACATTTGAATTTGCGCATGCGCACAAGTAATAGAAATATGTCAGTACGTTATGAGGAGCAGTTTGTATTTAAATCTGCTGGCATGTATCAATACGTGTTATTCAACCATCAAAACAAAGTTTTTCTCGTTACAAACCCTCCTTGGTGTTTGATTACAATTTCCTGTTAATTTCACTGTTATGTGACTACTAGTTTAAAAGTTTATCGGTTAAATATTTTCACATAGACACACAGACGCACACTCACATATCTACATCTACTGTTTTATTTATATAGAATAGAGATTATATTTTATTATAGTTGTTTTAAATAGTAATTATATTTTATTATAGTTTTTTTAAATAGATATTATATTTTATTATAGTTGTTTGAAATAGAGATTATATTTTATTATAGTTGTTTTAAATAGTGATTATATTTTATTATAGTTGTTTTAAATAGTGATTATATTTTATTATAGTTGTTTTAAATAGATATTATATTTTATTATAGTTGTTTGAAATAGAGATTATATTTTATTATAGTTGTTTTAAATAGTGATTATATTTTATTATAGTTGTTTTAAATAGTAATTATATTTTATTATAGTTGTTTTAAATAGATATTATATTTTATTATAGTTGTTTGAAATAGAGATTATATTTTATTATAGTTGTTTTAAATACAAATTGTCTTTTATTATAGTTGTTTTAAATAGGGATTATATTTTATTATAGTGGTTTTAAATAGGGATTATACTTTATTACAGTTGTTTTAAATAGAGATTGTATTTTATTATAGTTGTTTTAAATTGAGAATATATTTTATTATAGTTGTTTTAAATAGTAATTATATTGTATTATATTTGTTTTAAATAAGATTATATCTTATTATAGTTTTTTAAATAGAGATTATATTTTATTATATTTGTTTTAAATAGTAATTATGCTTTATTATAGTTGTTTTAAATAGTAATTATATTTTATTATACTTTTTTAAATAGAGATTATAGTTTTGTTAAATAGAGATTATATTTTATTATAGTTGTTTTAAATAGAGATATTTTATTATAGTTGCTTTAAATGGAGATTATATTTTATTATAGTTTTTTTAAATAGAGATAATAGTGTTTTTAAATAGAGATTATATTTTATTATAGTTATTTTAAATAGTAATTATACTTTATTATAGATTTTTAAATAGTAATTATATTTTATTATAGTTGTTTTAAATAGAGATAATATTTTATTATAGTTGTTTTAAATCGTAATCAATTTTATTATAGTTGTTTTAAATAGTGATTATATTTTATTACAGTTGTTTCAAATAGTGATTATATTTTATTATAGTTGTTTTAAATAGTAATTATATTTTATTACAGTTGTTTTAAATAGTAATTATATTTTATTATAGTTGTTTTAAATAATAATTGTATTTTATTATAGTTGTTTTAAATAGTAATTATATTCTATTATAGTTGTTTTAAATAGTAATTATATTTTATTATAGTTGTTTTAAATAGATATTATATTTTATTATAGTTTTTTAAATAGTAATTATATTTTATTATAGTTGTTTTAAATAGTGATTATATTTTATTATAGTTGTTTTAAATAGTAATTATATTTTATTATAGTTGTTTTAAATAGTAATTATATTTTATTACAGTTGTTTTAAATAGTGATTATATTTTATTACAGTTGTTTTAAATAGATATTATATTTTATTATAGTTTTTTAAATAGTAATAATACTTTATTATAGTTGTTTTGAATAGTAATTATATTTTATTATAGTTGTTTTAAATAGTGATTATATTGTATTATAGTTGTGTTAAATAGTGATTGTGTTTTAGTATAGTTGTTTTAAATAGTGATTATATTCTATTATAGTTGTTTTAAATAATAATTATATTTTATTATAGTTGTTTCAAATAGTGATTATATTTTATTAGAGTTGTTTTAAATAGTAATTATATTTGATTGTAGTTGTTTTAAATAGTAATTATATTTTATTATAGTTGTTTTAAATAGTGATTATATTTTATTATAGTTGTTTTAAATAGTAATTATATTTTATTACAGTTGTTTTAAATAGTAATTATATTTTATTATAGTTGTTTTAAATAATAATTGTATTTTATTATAGTTGTTTTTAATAGTAATTATATTCTATTATAGTTGTTTTAAATAGTAATTATATTTTATTATAGTTGTTTTAAATAGATATTATATTTTATTATAGTTTTTTAAATAGTAATTATATTTTATTATAGTTGTTTTAAATAGTGATTATATTTTATTATAGTTGTTTTAAATAGTAATTATATTTTATTATAGTTGTTTTAAATAGTAATTATATTTTATTACAGTTGTTTTAAATAGTGATTATATTTTATTACAGTTGTTTTAAATAGATATTATATTTTATTATAGTTGTTTTAAATAGTAATTATACTTTATTATAGTTGTTTTGAATAGTAATTATATTTTATTATAGTTGTTTTAAATAGTGATTATATTGTATTATAGTTGTGTTAAATAGTGATTATATTTTATTATAGTTGTTTGAAATAGTGATTATATTTTATTATAGTTGTTTTGAATAGTGATTTTTTTTTTATTATAGTTTTGTTAAATAGTGATTATATTTTATTATAGTTGTGTTAAATAGTGATTATATTTTATTATAGTTGTTTTAAATAGTAATTATATTTTATTATAGTTGTTTTAAATAGTAATTATATTTTATTATAGTTGTTTTAAATAGATATTATATTTTATTATAGTTTTTTAAATAGTAATTATATTTTATTATAGTTGTTTTAAATAGTGATTATATTTTATTATAGTTGTTTTAAATAGTGATTATATTTTATTATAGTTGTTTTAAATAGTGATTATATTTTATTATAGCTGTTTTAAATAGTAATTATATTTTATTACAGTTGTTTTAAATAGTGATTATATTTTATTACAGTTGTTTTAAATAGATATCTTTTATTTTAGTTGTTTTAAATAGGGATTATATTTTATTATAGTTGTTTTAAATAGTAATTATATTTTATTATATTTGTTTTAAATAGTGATTATATTTTATTACAGTTGTTTTAAATAGATATATTTTATTTTAGTTGTTTTAAATAGGGATTATATTTTATTATAGTTGTTTTAAATAGTAATTATATTTTATTATAGTTGTTTTAAATAAGATTATATTTTACTATAGTTGCTTTAAATAGTAATTATATTTTATTATAGTTGTTTTAAATAGAGATTATATTTTATTATAGTTTTTTTAAATAGAGATTATATTTTATTATAGTATTTTTAAATAGAGATTATATTTTATTATAGTTGTTTTAAATAGTAATTATATTTTATTATAGTTTTTTTTTAATAG
Organism: Euprymna scolopes; assembly: GCF_053919585.1. Lineage (NCBI taxonomy): Eukaryota > Metazoa > Mollusca > Cephalopoda > Sepiida > Sepiolidae > Euprymna > Euprymna scolopes. The sequence continues at coordinate 150,282,969 of NC_136488.1, forward strand.
AGATTGTATTTTATTATAGTTTTTTTAAATAGAGATTATATTTTATTATAGTTTTTTTAAATAGAAATTGTATTTTATTATAATTGTTTTAAATAGAGATTATATTTTATAATAGTTGTTGTAAATAAGATTATATTTTATTATAGTTGTTTAAAAGAGAGGTTATATTTTTTATAATTTTTTTAAATAGAGATTATATTTTATTATAGTTGTTTTAAATAGTAATTATATTTTATTTTAGTTGTTTTAAATAGAGATTATACTTTGTTATAGTTTTTTAAATAGAGATTATATTTTAATATAGTTGTTTTAAATAGAGATTATACTTTTTTAAGTTGTTTAAAATAGAGATTGTATTTTATCATAATTGCTTTAAATAGTGATAATATTTTGCTCAATTAGATTATTCAATTCCCGGATATCCTTGTAGACATAGAAATTTTACATTTTTTCTATATCTGATTTTTTTTTAATTCATAAAATAACTAAAACAGTGTCCCGTTGGGTCATTCTTTAAGTTCAAATTTTATTTCTTAGATCAGGAAAAATACGTTTTTCAAACTAGTATAATAAAAAATATGAAATCGATAAAAGTAGTCTCTTTCTGCTCTCTATATTAATTCTATCTCTATTTACAACTGCAGGTTAAATAATATTACTACTCTGATGAGAGTTAGTGCCACCAGATTAGGCTGTCTGATGATACTAGCTTCCTGGCCTAAAATGTACCAAACATTGGTACTATTGTTTTTATTTTTTTCCTTTGCAAAATTCATTCATGTTCTGCAAAGTCAAAAACAAAAAGCAACAATTTTCCTGTACGAAACAATAAAACCAAACATCCTTAACAAATATTCGAAAAATTAAAGAACTTGGAGCATAAAACCCTTTTTTATTACTGAATTCAGCATTACATAGCCTGAATGAAAAGGGTTGATTTGCCGTAAAACAAAAGCACTAAACTAAATACTCTGGTGACCTCAAAATTAACAAAGATTAGATGAATCCTGTAATCATCCGGTTCCTGTTGATTTTGTGGTGGGAATAAAGTTCTGTGCAGTTCTCGAAGGTCCACCTTCCAAGGCTTTGTTTTCTCTCTTTGAGAAAGGGAATGTCGAAGGGGCTGCCCAGGCACTTTTTGCAAGTTAGAGTGCCCCTCCTGGGAGAGGTTGACTTCTCAATCACACTTTCCGACCCTGGTGTCTAAGTTCTTGCAGTGGGAGAGAATTAAGAATTTAAGGATTTTCCAGTCAACCTTCTTGGGCGCCATTTTAAAATATTATATTTTCCATTGTCTGTTTGTGATCAACTTTTCATGTGTTATCATTATCATCTAATAGTTTGGGTAGTTAGTTCCCTCTCATTTCAAGAACTGTGACGCCAGAGTCGGAAAGTGAGATTGATTAGTCAGCGCATCCGAAGAGGGGCACTCTGACCTGCAAAATATGCCTGGCCATCCCCGTCAACATTCCCCAGTTAGAGCGGCTCAGTCGATCAGCAAAAAACTAACCCTTTCTCAATGAGAGAAGGCAAAGACTGAGAGGGTTGACCTTCTAGAACTGCACAGAACTATCATCTCACCGCAATCAACGGGGACCAGATCACTACGGGAATGCTCTAATCTCTGTTTATTTTGGGGCTGCGGGTAAAAATCCCTAGCCGAGAAAATCATCGCCCAGAGACCATTCGAGGATTACGGTTAATAAGTGAACACCGTTATAAACCATAATTAGATAGAAATTGATTATTTACGAGGACAGCTCGACAAGAACTTTTTTATGTTGGACGGTCAAACGACCATGTTATGATGAATTGGAAAGCAGCCCCGTGGTATTGTGTTCCAGCATTACACCACAATCAATAGGGACCGGGTCATTACAGGAATGGTCTAATCTCTTGACTTGGAGGATCGAGTCTAAAAATCCTGGGTCGAACCGCGAATAGATTATAATTTTCTGTCCATTCCATCTATGATCCTCAATATTGGTGATCATTCAAAGAATAATCCCTTTAATACTTATTTTCGAATGCACACCTCACCAATGGCCTTGATCAACAGTGATCCATTAGTAAAATAAATAAAAAAGATTTAGTGGCGATCTACAAAAAAAAATCTCAAGCAGTGGTTCCCAACGTCCGTGCCATGGCACTTCGGAAGGATTACCAGTGTGCTATGAATAGGCTATATGTGGAAACTACAAATTGTTATAGGTGAAAAATAGCTTTCATCTATAAATATAAAAGCGAAAATGTGTGCGTGTATGTATGTATGTCCGCTTTTTGTATATGTCCGCAAAAGGCTTTTTTCGCTGGGCTTCTCGGTCGGCTCACTTCTTCTTAAAATTTTTTATATGCTGTCTAAATGATAATATCTACGAGTTACAAACGGGGGTCGCGTGTGTATTTAATTTGCCCGACTTTCACACGCTATTTTTTCCAGATTTGTTTCGCTTTTCAGTATAAAAAAGCGAAACTTAGAAAAAGAATTTATGTTCTCGGCCCGCCCCTGAGGGACGTCCAGAAAGCAAATCAGCTTTTGATCAATGTGGTGAAACCGTCATTTCATTTGGACACCCCTATTTTTATGATTTTCTCCCAACCCAACATCTTGGGGAAAACAAAACCAAAACAACAGCCATACTTAACTTCGGAATTGATGTTTGACCTAATTCACTTTTTAGTTAAGTCATCAGGCTTTTTTTTCGCCTCAAGAATTCGGGTTCGAACTTACCTCTCTCCCCCAAACTTTTTTTTTCAAACACACGGGCACCGCCGGACCGTTCGTATTGCATCACGTTCGTTTTTTTAATTGCTTTTCCCCCGAATTTTTTAGAAGTTTTAACATTGTTTTAATTTAAACAGAGTTATTACTTCGATTTGTTCTGATTTTGCCCCCTATCCCACACACACACATCTCTAAACCTCTGGGCAACGCACGGTACTCTCCGCTCGTCTATGTATATATATAAAAGGCAAAATGTGTGTGTGTGTGTGTGTGTGTGTGTGTGTGTGTGTGTGTGTGTGTGTGTGTGTGTGTGTGTGTGTGTTCGCTTTTTGTGTATGTCCGCAAAATGTTTTTTCTCTGGGAAGCGATCGGTCGGCTCACTCCTTCTTAAAACTTTTTATGTCACGTCTAAATCATAATATCTACGAGTTAACAACGGGGGTCGCCTGTCTATTCAATTTTTCCGACTTTGAAAAGCTAAATATTCCACATTTTTGATCGCCGCGTGTTGATTCGGCTTTTTCATATAAAAGTGAAATTAAGATTAACACATCATTCACAGCGCGATCGCCGGGAACGTCCAAAAGCAATCAGCTTTGATCAATGCAGAAAAAAACAAAAAAAAAATCCCCGCAGTAAATAAAAAAACTGCACCGCATTGAAAGTTGACCTCATTAAGTACGGGCACCTACCAATTCTTAATCTATATATATAAAAGGCAAATGCGCGCGCATTTTTTGTATGTCTTGTAAAGGCTTTTTTCGCCGACAATCCTGGGGGGTTACTATCATTTAGAACTGTTTATATAGCCCCTAGATCATAATATGTACGATTTGCAAACGCTTCTTCTTAAAACTTTTGGCTCGCTTCTTCTTAAAACTTTTTATATGCTGTCTAAATAATAATAATATCTACGACTAAGGAACTCGGGTCACAGCTATCTTTAATTTAGCTGACTTTTACAAGTTATTTTTTAGATATTTATTGATCGCCGCATTGCGGGGAAAACAGAAACTGACTTCCAGCGCAAAACTAGATCAAACATCAGCGACTTAACGTTCTCGCACCTGTTAATTTTGCTTTAAAAACCTCAACTTAACACACTTATCAGTTCATCTATTCCCGTGGTCGAGATGGTTAGATCGCAGGTTTCTTTTTCCATTTCCTTTCCACCTCCGCGTTAAAGGTTCGGGGTTCAAGCCTACCTTTCTACTAAAGCTTTTTTTCTTTCACACCTCCAAACACCAGGAGAACGTTTTTTTTTAATAGGGTTGTTTTGATCTACCCCACCACCACCACCACCACACACACACCTCCAAACACCCGGGCAACGCCGGGTACCCCCGCTAGTCTATATATATAAAAGCGAAAATGTGTGTATGTATGTTTGCATGTATGTTTGTGTGTTTGTGTGTTTGTATGTCTCGCAAAAACTTTCGACACAGGTCACGAATTTTCACGAGATTGGTATCATTCGCCCGACAAATATCGAAAAATTGGCCAAAATCATGAATTCCTTCACCATAAAATCATCAGTTTTCTACAGGGAGAGGTCAGCAAAAACCGTCCTCTCATGCCAAGTTCGCTTCTACGCATGCGCAAATACGGAACATGATTTAGTTTAAAAATAAAAAAAAAACAATCCAACTCCGTCGGCGTCGTTTTGGCTCAGTTTCTTAGAGGGGTGCCTCATTATCTAAAGGTTTTGGGTTCGAATCGTGGTGTGAGATATGTTTTTTTTTTCTTTTTTCGATTTTTTAAATTTTAATATTGAAACAGGGTTATTTAAGACATTTTTCACATGTTTTTTTTATTCAGATTTTTTAAAGAAGTTTTAACGTTCGTTTTTCTGTTTTCTTTGTCCATCACATTAAAAACGACCTTGTGTCTAATTTGCTTATGTGGGAAGCTTAAAAGCAATGCCATTTCTGTAAGTCATCTTGACTACGTTAAATTTGAATGCTTTAGACTTCCGGTCGCGTCATGGCGTAGCGGTAAGACGTCAGATTTTCTTTCATTTTTTTTTTCAGCCTACTGCCACTTTTTTTTTTTTTGCTCAACACACACCTCCAAACACCCGGGAAACACGGGATATTCGTATTAATAAATACTAAATCACACATTATTACTTACATAATATCATTGCTTGAATATCAATGAAAGAGGTAGTAAAAGACTTATTAATCGCTTGTTTGAATTGTTTGACGTTTTGAATTTTCTATGAGAATACACATTGATAAGCAGTGTTAAATATTCATTTAAATATTTATTTATTTTTTTAGTGATAGGTATGCCGCGAAAATTTAAAGAGCTCAATGGTGTGCGACTATGTAAAAAAATAACTTGGGGACTACTAATCTAATACAACTAAAACACGCTTACGATAATTACTTCCTGTATAAATGCGCATTTTGACTGATTTGACTGCTATTTTAGCTAACATATTTTTAAAACTAAAAGAAAGAGGCTAACATAAAATAACATAAAATAAGATAAAATAACATCAAATAACATAAAATAACATAAAATAACATAAAATAAGATAAAATAACATCAAATAACATAAAATAGCATAAAATAACATAAAATAAGATAAAATAGCATAACGAAACTATTTTAAACAAATCTGCGTATTGTTTTTTTACAAGCATTAAAAGTAAATGATAAGAAGATTGAAAACATCTAGTAGACGCCATTTTGAAAATACACCGTTTATAATCATCAGGTTATAGAAGCCGCATCATATGTAGCACAATGAATTCTATAAATTACGATATGGAGAGAATTTGAATGTGTACTTGACATCATCATCTAAGGTCTATCTGTACAAGGGTTTGTCAGAACAACCTGGCATGGCGATACTTCTCTTTGCAGGTAAACCCTGACTAAATATTAAAAATAATATCGTGTTCGCAGTCCAAATAAGATCTACTCAGTATGGTTAACCCACGATGTCTAATACGAGGAATGGTGCATTTTCTTCAAGCGATTCTGACTTTATAACCTTAACACTCCAGATTTTTATATCCGTTCGGGTTGTCTGAAAGATAATACAGGTTAGTGCAAAAATAATATCGTTTTTGACGTTTAACTTCAAAATATCATAACTCACTTTCTTAATCGAAATAAAAACCATTAGAATCGACACATTTTTGCCAACGATAAACAAGTTTATTTATTCCATTAGCATAGAAATCTGGAGTTCTGGAAGTGATGAAGTCATTGATGGCCAATTCGGCATCATCTCGGCTTTTGAAGAATTTTTCGCCCAGGAAATTGTCGAGATGCTTGAAAAAGTGATAATCAGTGGGCGATAGGTTCGGTGACTATGGCGGATGAGACAGAGTCTCGTAGCCCAATTCGTTCAGCTTCTGCAAGGTCAGTTGAGCAACATGCGGGCGAGCGTTGTCATGGAGGAGAATTGGTCGTTTCATATTGACCAATCTTGTTGGAACTTATGTTCGAGATACATTGGAGCTTCTGGTGCATTTCGTCTATTTGTCGGCAGTACTTCTCAGCTGTAATCGTTTCGCCCGGATTCAAGAAGCTGTGATGAATAAGACCGGCTACAGACCATAAAACAATCACTGTAACGTTTTCTTGGTGCAATTTCGGCTTCGGGAAGTGTTGTGGAGCTTCTCCGGCATCCAGCCACTATGCTGCACGTCGCCAGTTGCCGTGTAAGATCTACTCCTCATCACACGTCACAATCCGCTCGAGAAATGAGTCGTTTTTGTTGCGCAGAAGGAGTGTAGAAGGCACCTAAAAACGACGATTTTTTGTAATCGTTCAATTCATGCGGCACCCATTTATCCAACTTTTTTGACTTCCCTATTTGCTTTAAATGGCGAACAATTGCTGAGTGGTCGACCTCGAGTTAAACAGCAACTTTTCCTATGGTTTTGCGAAGATCGGCTTCAATTAAGGCTTTCAAATGTTCGTTATCAACTGCAGTCGGCCGACCACGACCGTCTTCATTTTCATCTCCGAGAATTTCTTGAACCATCGTTGTGCTATACGTTCGTTAGTGGTTCCTGGGCCAAACGCGTCATTGATATCACAAGCTGTCTCGACAGCTTTTCAGCCTAGTTTGAACTGGAACAAGAAAATCGTGCGGATTTGAATATTGTCCATGCTGTCGAAAAGCCTGCAAAAAAAATGAATGAAGAGATCGAGAACGGTAACAGATAACACGATCCGATAGAGCGAAAAACGCGCTTCAAAATGATATATAAATATATGAATGAATTAATTCAGAAATCATATATAAAAGTAACATATGTGAGAAAAAGATATTGTTTTTGCACCAACTTAATATGAAAACAATCCCTATTCTTGAACTGAAGCCATCGTATTTAAATGAAACCGATACAAGAAACACATGCACATGAAGCTTTCATAAAAATACCCTCAGGACCCAAATGATAACATGGTTCGATTAAAAGATAAAAGGCGTTACATTACGATCTCACGTCAACATTCTATGGTGAAAACGATATGAACAAATGCACCTGTATCCTCGTAATTAGGTAATCCTTCAGAAATTACTCTTTGTCAAGATCTTTGCAGCTAATTCTACCCTTTATGACCAAGGCCGCCAACCCCCAGTATTTTCTCGTGTATTTGAAAACACGCTATGCGACAAACAAATATCTGTGCGTGATGTCGCCACGCCAAGCTAATCAAGCACATTGATTCCAGTAAAGCAACTGGTTCTAACAGCATTCCAATTATAGTGCTCAAAAAGCTTCAACCAGAACTAGCGCCCATACTTACAAAGTTATTTAAGCGTTGTCTTAAGAAGAAATGCTTTCCAACACCTTGGAAAATCTCATCAGTATGCCCAGTAGTTAAGAATTCAGGTGATCGCTCATCTCTCTCTCAGTACAGACCATAAGTCTCCTGTACATCATGGTTAAATGCTCGAATTTGTGTTAAATAGAAACGTAGTCAACCATCTCAGCGGAAACAACATTCTTCTTGACATAAGATATGGTTTCCGTTCTGCTAAATCTACAGCAGACGTGCTTACAGTTATATCTCATAGGATTAGCGAATCTCTCGACGGACGCTTCCTCTCTATGGCAATCGCTCTTGACATATCAAAGGCCATTGATAAAGTATGGCATAAAGGTCTACTTCACAAGATCTCCAGCTACGGTATAGCCGGAAATGTCTTCTCAATTATTAAACCATTTCTCTCTGATAGGTTCATAATAGTAGTGGTTGATGGGCAAAAATCAAAAGCTCTCAGTATTAATGCTGGAGTCCCTGGGGTGTTCATCCTGGACCCAACTCTTTCCTGATTTACATAAATGATCTTCCAAATCATATCCTTACATCATTCGTAGACATTTATGCCGACGACACTACAATCTATGGTAGCACATCAAAGACTGTAAACCGCTAAGTTCTCTTTGATTCTCTCTCCTCTGATCTTGAGCATGTGGTACAATGGGAAAGAGGTTGCTGGTTATTTTTGATACATGTATATATCTTTACACCATCTACGCTCTGATGCCAATCTGGCATTGGTTGAAATGAATGGCTATCGTCTTGGGGAGACTTCATGTTTTGACAAGCTTCTGGAACACGTGTGTCAAATCAATTGTCAAGGTCGCTGGGAAAATGGTAGGATCCTTCCACCGCTCCAGTAGATATCTCACTTCTGATGCAATTCTCTACCTATATAAAAGACAGGTACGGCCAATGATGGAGTACTGTTGCCACATCTGGACAGAAGCTGCTAGAAGCAGCTTATCCTGCCTTAAAAGAGTTCAAAATAGACTTCGTAGCTTAGTGGGGGATGCCATTTTCTTTTCCCTGCAACTTCTTTCCCATAGAAGAGACGTTGCGAGTCTGTCTCTGCTTTATCGTTATTTTCATGGCAAGTGTTCGTCTGAGCTTCAATCTATCGTCCCCCCTCGCAAAACTTTCACGAAAAACACTCGTCTAGCCAAAATCACAATATAATTTTCCACACTCTTTATCTGTGCCTAAATCTAAACGTAGATTCCATGAACAAAGCTTCTTTCTAAGAACTGCACGCCTGTGGAACTCTGTTCCGATTGTCTGCTTTCCAGCTGACTACAATCTGACTGTCTTCAAGTCCAACATAAACAAGTGAACCGTCCTCCTAAGTAATCCAATTTACAAAATTCCCATTACTTATGTTTAATACGCTATAATCACATTGACTATCCATTAACCTTTATCCTCGAGTGGCCCCCGGGCCTTGATAATGGTGATTCCTGTGTAAAACAAAAAATGACTGAAGATCTGTTGTTCCTTGACCTTTTAGCTAGAAACAAAGTGTACTATATATTCTGCTACAACGCTACATCTTTTCTTCCCAGTCGATGAAAGAGAAATATTTTTCTAGACTGAGGCAGTTTTAATACCTTTGTGACCGCTTTTTTAGGAAGCTGCATTCCCTCACGCCCCCACCCCGCACATTAAAGTACGCAGCGATGATGATGATGATGATGATGATGATGATGATGATGATGATGATGATGAATTCTAACCCATCAAATTTATTTCAGCTGAGATTCTGTATCATATCTAATTACATTTGGATTCTACAGGGTAAAACGATCAAATTGTCGCCCTAAAGAAAATAACACTACAACTTTATTTTTAAAACTTTTGATGAAAAAATCAACTCAGGTAACTTGATTATGTAGTAGAGCTGACATCTATTCGATATAGCCGCCTTCAGCTTCAATCACCTCCTTGATACGGGTCCGGAACTGGGAGTATACCTTTTCTACAAGCGTTGACGGGAACTCAGCGAATATTCAGCAGATGATGGCGATCGGGTTGGCTTTGGTGTTGTGGGAGGTCATGTTGGTTATGTTCTCAACGCATGACCAAATGCAAGTAGTCCACCGGGATCAGATCGAGGGAAAAGGGGGTCAGTGAGAGAAAGATACAAAGTCGTAGCACTCCTTCTGAAGCCAAACCTGGGTCTCTTTGGACTTGTGGGCAGACGCCGAGTGCTGCTGCCACACCCAGGATTTGACAGCGGCCAGTTGATTGCATCAGAGGATCACTGCACTTTTCCGCACATCCAGGTACACTTTTCAAGCCGACTTCGAAGATTTTTTTAATTTTATTTCTGAATTCATAAGCTCAGTTGATATTCACAGATCGAATCACACGATGATTTTTACCCCCTCTCTTCGTCCATCTCACCACTGTCACCTTCCTGTTTTAAGCTGATTTATAAGCATTTTAAATGTTAGATAATAATAATAATAATAATAATAATAATAATAATAATATATATTATTATTATTATTATTATTATTATTATTATTATTATTATTATTATTGTTATGGTCGTTGTAATATTTATAAAAATAGAATGTTATGATAACAAAATAAATATTTACAGAGAAAATTATTTATGTTTAAATGTTTTAATAGAAAAGAATGTAGAACATAAACAATAATTTAAAGTGGGTTGACCTCTAGAGTCTTCGACTAAGTAGAGGTCATTTTAAAGTGTCGTGGACTTTAGATAGACTTTAAAAAACACGTATTCGTTTTTAGTCAAGAATCGAGAGAGAGAGAGAGAGAGAGAGAGAGAGAGAGAGAGAGAGAGAGAGAGAGAGAGAGAAAGCGGATCGAGTCGGGCGGTGATGGCTCCCAGTAGAGGGGATCAAAATGCGTTAGTCTAGGATCTGCGGCAGCTTTCAAATAGGAAAACATAGGTAATAAAAGTTGCCGAAAAGACAACCCGAGATTTGTTTGCTCATTGGGGTCAATCTTCTTTGCAGTTTTTCCGAGGATCCATCAAACAAGATGAGGGACGGACTCGGTATGTTTCTGCGATTGGCCCGCTGTTACAACTCCAGAGAACTGTTATTTGTCCCTTTTATTGCCTGTCCGTTGTTAAAATGTATCTGTTGTCATAAGTTTTATTCCACTAGACGATACATGAATTAGACACACATACATAATATACACCTATATAATATACAGAACGAATATTATATTTTATAATAGTTATACAGAACCCCCGACAATATAACATATTCGTTCTGGCGCCGTAATAAATCCCCCCACCCCCAGTATACGACACAAGTTCGAGGTCAATTATTTCATTACCAACCCAATTCGTTCAACTGCTCTATCGCCTGTAATCACTTCTGCCGTAGGACTCTTAAATTCAAACTGGTACGATTCATCTTTCCTTTCCTTTTTTTTTTTCTTCTCTATTCTTTGCAAACTCAATTCGTAATTCTTACGTGATTCCAACGATTACATCAAGAAAGTACTTATGATGCCACAGTGATCCCGATTAGATCAATTATCGATTTTTATTGATCTCAATTTAAAAAAAAATGTCCGTAATGATTGCAACAACGATTGCAAATCGTTTCACAATGACTGCAGCGCCCTCTGGCGTCGAGAATTCGTACTGATCTAATCACAATCCCTTTTAGTTTTGCTAACGTAATGTGCCGCTCGTTCAGTGAGGGGTGATATTATCAACATCTTCGTTGGGATTTCTCGTCTTTTTTTAATCAGATAAATGACCACAATTCAGTGCAGTTAAAATTCTCGTTTTGTCTTTTTGTTTTTGTTTTTTTGTTTTTTGTTTTGTTTCTTTTTTGTTGTTGTTTTTTTTTTTTGTTTTTTGTTTTTTTAACTTTTTTATTTTCGATCTGTCTGGTGCTTACTCAGTTTAGGTCTGTTCAGCCAAGCTATTTTTTATTGACACGATACTGCTTGGATAAAACCGGTTACGTAAGAGATTTTTCACATCAAGTCGAAGATACATCTTCGACAATCAGTTCGATAATCATATCCATTTGAGATGTGGCATTTTTGCTGTCGGGCTAAGATATGATTCTGTGCAATCCTAGGGGGGGTCCACCTTCCCAGGCTTTATCTTCTCAAACAAACTAACTCCTTCTCGAGGAGAGAAGTTGAAGTCTGTTTTTTTTTTATGAAAATCGCTCCAGACAAGCCATGAAGCCACTTGATGTTAAAAAACTTAGAAAATCCTACTTCAAAATAAAACTCAGTCAACAATAAGTGTTATATAGATAAATTCCAACCCAGAAAACAGCAACTATATCCCCTTTGTCAGAAACATCGCTCATGGAATGTGTGGACTAAAGAACAACATACGAGAATCGAGTTACGAGGTTGCCGAAAGTAAACCCAGTGCTCATTTTCTATTCGCTTAGTTTATTGTTAATCGCCTGACACACCTCTACCAGGGAATGCTGAAGGACCATTTTGTAGGTCAGTGTGGTATGCCTCCTGAGCGCTGGCTTTTTTTTTTATATCAAACTGCGACCTTGTTTCACATATTATCGAGGAGACAAGGAGGCTAATACTATCTTTAAGAAAACACTTCGGTTTAACCAATAAAGACGTTGCTTCTTTGACAACGCACACTGTTGTAACGAAAGTCACCGGTCTCTTGATCTTAAGCAAGGTGCACAAAATATTTTTTTAATCTCATACGTTCCGCAGTGTCTTCCAAGTTCCACACCCTGTAGTATGACCGCAATGTTACATTTCTGTATTTTATAAGTACTTGCACTGAATGTGTTCCAATGAACTTAATACACTTTTCCCCTTTACGAAAATACTCACGACCCTCAAAATTAATAGCAAATTCTATTTATGGAATCGGATTGTTTCAATTTTCGATGCTTATCGGATGAATTTCTGTATAAAACATATTTAAAAACACTACCAGACATATAAATTACCTTTGCGTGAAATTTACAAAAAATGGGGGAATGTATGGGTGCAGGCGATGAACTTACAATTATACAGTTTCAATCTCATGATTCCATGTAATTCTCCTTTGTGTTTTCCATCTGTAACGTTTTCTGTATATCCAATTTGTGCCTGTAGCTCATCTGTGTTAGTTTCCACATTCAAGGGTTTTCCTTAATGTTTCAGTCATTTTCATCACTGTTATCCATTGTTTCCTCTTCAGCTATCTCCCTAATTCCAATCTCTCTTATTTTTTTTTTCAAAGTTTTTCGTTATTGTTCCTAGTGCTCCTACTATTATTAGTGGTGTTATTTCTCCATTATTATTATTATTATTATTATTATTATTATTATTATTATTATTATTATCATTATTATCATTATTATTATTATCATTATTATTATTATTATCATTATTATTGTTATTATTATTATTATTATTATCATTATCATTATCATTATTATTGTTATTATTATTAAAAAAAATTACTTTATTGGTTATTACTATTACCACTAATATTATTACTAGTAGTAGTGGTGGTGGTGGTGGTGGTGGTGGTGGTGGTGGTGGTGGTGGTGGTTGTAATGGTGGTATGTTTTTATTATTTTTTATTATTACTGTAGCTGTAATGGCAGGTGTTGTTTTTTGCTGTCATTGCTATTGTTCTTTTTGCTGTTAATATTATAGCTACCGATATTAGTGTTGCTATTATCATTGTAGATTTTATTTCTATTGTTGTTGGTGGTGGTAATGGGATTAGTGGTGGTGATGGAGGAAAAATGTCGGGAGGGGATCTTTTACTTTGGTGGGGAACCCTCCTAGAGATAATGTCTCGATTCACTAACCCCATTTATGGGAGAATGGCAAATCAAAATATTGAAAATAACGACGTAAATGAGGCTAGAACATCTTGTGATGGTCTCACGTCAGATAGGTGTCCCACTGATCATCAAGGTGGGTCCTGTCGTCATCATACAACTGTTCTGAGGATGTGGCTGGATATAGGGGGAGTGAGAATTGCCAGAGAGGGTACCAAGACACGAAGGGAGTTGGAACAGGAAATGTAAAAAAAACATGGACGGATGAGGAAAAAAGAGTCCTGTGGGAATGCTTTGTAAGAAGTGGAAGTACCAAATCTGGTGGATATATCCGAAAAATGAAGGAAGAATGGGAATCGAGAGGAGGGGGGGGGCCTAGAAGTGTCGCGAGTTTGGTATCCCAGTAAAAACAAATTAAAAATAACCTACTTTCAGTGATTGCAAGAGAAGAGATTGAATGGATGGTTAGGAATTAAATAAATAACGAAAGTAAAATTGATGAAACTAGCTCTGATGAAAGAACTGAGAGAGTGGAAGTGCAGAAGGGAAATGTAAACGGTGATGGGAGGCGGACAACTGAGAAGGTATGGAATCCTATGGTTAGGGGAAGTGATGAGAAAGAGTTTGAAGGATCTAAGGCAGATAAGATCATTGACTGAGACAATGGATCCAGTGAAAGGAGCAGATGTATGGAGAAGTGGTGATGAAGTTCGAACTTTTTCTGTAGAAAAAGAAGTACTTCAGAAGTTAAGAGAGGTTCTTCTTGGAGACGATATCATAGAGATTCCAAGTATGAAGAGTAGTGATAGGCGGAAGGTGAAAAACGAGGTAAAAATAATTCAAGGAGTAATTCACAACATCATAAGAACGAACATATCGATTACGGAACTTAACAGGCTTCTATATGCAGCGTCATATGTTATTGCGAATCGTCTTGGCTTATTACAGAAGAAAAAGGGAGAAATGAAGGATAGAAGGCCACACTGGCAGAGGCGGTTTGAAGAAAGTATTAAACGATGGCGGAAAGACATTGATAGAATCGAAGAAATAAGAAAAGGAGTTAAACTAGGACAGAAAGCCAAGGACGAGCTTGAAAGGAGGTATAGATTGCTGGAAAAGGGAACGGTGAACGTTCTAACAATGTTGAAAGAGAAGGTCCACACTGGTGGTATGAAAATTAGGAACTTTGTTGGAAAAAGTGTTGCATTTAGGCAGAACAACCTTTTCCGGAACAATCAGTCTCAGCTGTATAAAGAATTAAATGGTAGTAAACA
>NC_136488.1:150302532-150327532 GCF_053919585.1 Euprymna scolopes
GTCACCTATTAGGTTCGTGCTGTCAGTCGTGTCGCTTCATGATGAAGATTGTAAAATAGTGAAAGGGAACGAGGAAAGTGAAGAAGAAGAAGAAGAAGAAGAAGAAGAAGAAGAAGAAGAAGAAGAAGAAGAAGAAGAATGATGGATTTAATATTGTTTAAAAAAAACGAAGGCTACTGAGTGTGGAACGCGAATAAATAAAATTCCTGAAAAGTACCAATAAAACAAAACAAATGAAATAACATTTTTAAGTGTACTTCAAAGTGCTCCTCATACATAACACAATCCCTCTCTCTCTCTATCTCTCTCTCTCTCTCTCGTTATTAATATTTTCTCACTCTTTTTCTCTCTTTCGCTCTTCTCATATATTTGTGTTTTGTTTACTAATGAGTCACAGCTTATCAAGATCCAAAGGCAACGCGAGGATAAATTCTTATGAGTTTGAAAATTATTGCATCAGTATATATATGTGTGTGTGTGTGTGTGTGTGTGTGTGTGTGTGTGTGTGTGTGTGTGTGTGTGTGTGTGTGCGCGCGCGCGTACGTAACTGTTTTTAATACGATGTTGAAACGGAAATTCATTATTTCCGTCTCTTTTTCTAATTTTTTTTTCTCATCTATTGGTTACTTCATATCTGGCTAATACCAGGTGGGTGACAATTTGGGGATACTGCTGTATAGGATGGCTGGACAGCGCTACTACTGTCAGAAGGAAGAGTAAAGTGCTTCCTTCCCTCTGCTAATCTGTAGGAGACCCCTGGGCAAGGTCGAGAACTCACTTCAACATGAGACCATAAAAAGCAGGTGACTGATGTAATACCGAAGCAATCAGGAATAATTCTGTTTGTGGTTTCGTATCTTGCTGTGCTGGGTAGAAGATTCCTTTGGGGACAATGGTCAGGACAATTACCCAGTATATAGTGCTCAGACAGAAATAAACTGTAACCTACTGCCTGTACAACTGCAAAGAAAGCTATAGCAGTACATCAAATATTTTCGAGAAATAGCATAAATGGGGTTTTCAATGATGAGCAACAATGAATTCATGAATGCCTTGAGGAATGGAGAGTTGTAGCCGTCAATGCCTGTACCAGCTGTTAACGATACTATACAAATCCAGAGCAAATAGCCGTGCATTATCTATTAGTTGCTAACACTACATGCAGCATTGCCTGTTAGAAAAATGTCTTATGATGGCCTTTCTTCAGTCGCACAGTTCCTAAATGCTGTGAGAAGACTAAACAAACACAAGCATATATTAAAAAAATAAACGGATAAACTAGGGGGGGGGCATGTTGTCCAAGTGAGTGTTCTATACTTAAACTCATCTATAAATATAAAAGCGAAAATGTATGTATGTGTGTTCGCTTTTTCTGGATGTCTACAAAAGGCTTTTTCAGAGAAGCGGTCGGTCGCTTCACAACTTTTTAAAACTTTTTATATCACATATAAATCGTAATATCTCACAGTTAACAACAAAGCTCGCCTGTCTATTTAATTTGCTCGATTTCGAGAAGATAAATATTGAACATTTGTCGCTCGTCGCATGTGGCTAGTCTTTTTCCTATAGCATCTTGGGAAGCGTTCCCGCAGTCAATGATGCCATCCCGCAGTCAAACTTGACCTCATTAACTCATTAAAACGGGCACCTGCCAAATCCAAGTAATTAAATAAATTCCAACCTGTTTCCGTTAGCATCTCGCGGAGGGGCAATGGTTAACGTCGCATGTTTTTTTCCCCACGCTTTCATTTACAACTTTGCCTCAACGGTTCGGGTTCGATCCTCATACTTACTTTTGTAAGTTTCCACACACACCTCCAAACACCCGGGCAACGCCGGGTACCCCTCGCTAGTTCAATAATAAAAAAGGAAAAAAAAAGAAGTCTTCTAAACGGAAAAGTTGTGTGTTTTTGTATCAAATGTAATTAAACATGTCGTTTGGATTTTAAAGTCTAAAATAAATTCAGTATTTACATTTTAAAGAGAATAAAAGAAAAGAACACGATTTGATTTATAGTTTTTTGTTTGTTTTTTTGTTTTTTTGTTTTTTTTTACATAGGCATAACCACTGATCAAGGCCAAGAGGTCACTTGAGCATAAGAGTGTACAGTAGAAATTGGACAATATAGTAATGGAAATTCGGTAAATTTGTCAACTTATATAGAACGGCTCATCAAAAACTTGTTTACGTTAGACTTGAAGACAACCATATTGTAGTCAGCTGGAAAGCAGGAAAACGGAAGACAATTCCACAGGTGTGCAGTTCTAAGAAAGAAGCTTTGATCATGGAATCTACGTTTAGGTTTAGACACAGATAAAGAGTGGGGGAAATTATTGATAATGTTTTCTGCTAGACGAGTGTTCCTTGTGAAAGTTTGGCGAGGGGGGACCATAGATTAGATCTCAGCCGGGCACTTGCCATGAAAATAACGATAAAGCAGAGACAAACTCGCAACATCTCTTCTGTGAGAAAGAGGTTGCAGGGAAGAGAAAAGGACATCGCCTACGAGACTACGAAGTCTATTTTGAACTCTATCAAGGCATGATAAGTCCTTTCTAGTAGCCCCTGCCCAAATGTGGCAGCAGTACTCCATTATAGGACTATCTGGCTCTTATATAGATAGAAAATTGCATCAGCAGTGAGATACCTATTGGATCGATACAAGGATCTCACCATTTTTACAGCGGCCTTGGCAACGGATTTAATGTATGTGCTCCATTTAAGATCAGGAGTAAAGGTGAAGCCCAGAAGCTTGTCAAAACATGAGGCCTCCCCAAGACGAGAACCATTCATTTCATTTGAACTTATTTGAACTTTGCAAAACATGAAATATGAATTTAGGAAATAGACAAATAATAAAACATCAATTAAAATTAAACGATGAATATTTTTTAATCAAAACGAACAACAATATTTTTTAAATCAACACTAACAACAATATATTTTTTATCAAAACGAACAACAATATTTTTTAAATCAACACTAACAACAATATATTTTTTATCAAAACGAACAACAATATTTTTAAAATGAAAACGAAAGATATTATTTAATCAAAACAAGAATAAAAATTTGTTCAAACGAAAACGAACGATCAATTAGTTTATCTAAAAAAAAAAACAGACAATAAGTTAACAAAAATGAAAACAAATTAAATTCAAACAAATAATTTTAATATAAAACAAAGTTACTAGTGCAGAAATATTTCAAACATTAAAGATTAAAATATTACAAAAATCGGGTTTATTTTACAATCAACATAGATTCGGAAAAAAAAATGATTGAAAAAAAAACAAATATATAACAAATAAACATTATTTTTAATTGCATGTATTTAAATATAACGGCTGATCATTCTGCCACTCTTGTAGATATCTTCTGCTGATGTAATTCTCTACTTTTATAAGAGTTAAGTATGGTACTTGTACAGTTTAACCAAGACATTGAAAAGTGAAAGTGTCGAAAAAGAGGTTATATTGTATTTGTCCGTTTTGGACTGGGGATCTCCGAAAAAGAATTTTAACTGGTTTGATCGAATAGTTTTTTCTTCTTCTTCTTTTTACAGCGGAAAAGCGCGTTCTAATTGAATTTATTGAACACGCCACGGGAAGATAACTCCAGTTAAAGCGCCGACACCCCCTCCCCTCCTTTAATGCTAGCTTTTCTTCCTAAAAATCAAAAAAAAAAACTTTTTGCTCGGTATAATAACAAATTTTTTTTTTCGCTGTAAAACAAAAACTACTTGATGAAGTTGAGTGAAGTTTTTTTTCAGAGAACTTCATTCCATGACGGATACGTACAATATAACCTTTTTTCGAGGTTTTCGTTTTTTGGTGTCTTGATTGAACTGCACAAGTACCCTAAGTATGTCCAAGGATGAAGCACTGTTGCCACATCTGAGCAGGAGCTGCTAGAAGCAGTTTATCCTGCCTTGACAGAGTTCAAAATAGACTTCGTAACCTAGTGAGGGATGCCATTTTCTCTTCCCTGGAACCTCTTTCCCGCAGAAGAGACGTTGAGAGCATATCTCTGCTTTATTGTTATTTTCATGGCAAGTGCTCATATGAGCTCTAATCTGTCCCCCCCCACCATCACCAAACATTCAACTGTTCCCCCCACCATCACCAAACTTTCAACTGAAGCAACTATCAATATATTTCCCCACTCTTTATCTGTGCCTAACCATAGATTCCATGAAAAAAGTTTCTTTCTTAGAACTTCATGCCTGTAGAACTCTCTTCTGTTTCTCTGATTTCCAGCTGACTACAATATTGTCGTCTTCAAGTCCAATGTAAACAAGTTCTTGATGAGCCGTACTCTTAAGTAATCTAATTTACCAGATTTCCTCTACTCACGATTATTATGATATTGTCCCATTGACTACTGTACACTTATTAACCCTTATCCTTGAGTGGCCTGTGGGTCTGTATAAGTGGTGACTCCTTTGTAAAAAAAAAAAACACGCTGGGTTCTTAGCATCAAAAATAGTTCAAAATTCGAAAAAAAAAATATTGATAGAAATCCACCCAATAATTGTCACTGTGACATCTCCTGTCGCCTATTGGCTGGATTTCTACCGGTATTTTGTTTATTTGTTCGAATTTTGAACTATTTTGATGCTTTTTTTACACAGGAATCACCACTTATCAAAGCCTGGAGGTCACTCGAGAATAAGGGTTAATGGGTATACATTAGTCATTGTGATTATAGCGTAGTAAACATAAGTAGTGGGAATTTTAGGGAGACAGTTCATCAAGAACTTGTTTATGTTGGACTTGAAGACAATCAGATTGTAGTCAGCTGGAAAGCAGGCAGTCGGAAGAGAATTCCAC
The DNA here is from genome assembly GCF_053919585.1 of Euprymna scolopes. Classification (NCBI taxonomy): domain Eukaryota; kingdom Metazoa; phylum Mollusca; class Cephalopoda; order Sepiida; family Sepiolidae; genus Euprymna; species Euprymna scolopes. The sequence continues at coordinate 150,307,366 of NC_136488.1, forward strand.
AGGCGCGCAGTTTTAAAAAAGAAGTTTTGTTCATGGAATCTACATTTGAAAATAACGATAAAGCAGAGACAGGCTCGCAAGTTTTAGCTTTCGTTAAAACACACAAAATTTATTCAGGTAGGTAGAAGAGTAACTTATCTTGCTTTTGGTATATATTTGAATTATTGGCCTTTTTTTCTTTCGTTTGACGGCTTCTCTGCTAAATCCTCCAAAACGGTTTTGTCAGTAGACATTATCTACTTCCGGTTCTTTTTTAGGACAGATTCATAGGACCAGATTCAATGAAGTCACCAGGTTTTATGACTTTAGTGCTTAAGCCATCTGAATATTGTTATTACAGAGGGACGAGGTTTGGTGAAGGTAGTCTGGAGTCAGTCACGAGGGCTCGTGGGCGAGACAATGTGGACATAAGCTTGTTTACGTGCTTACGTGCGCTTTCTTATCCTCTAATCTCTGCTCCATACACATTTCGCCTATCATCCACCCGCATTAACACGTAAATGCATGCATGCATACACGCTCATATTTTCCAGCGTAGTATACTTCGTAAGATTACAATCTGCATCAGATTGCAAAACGGAACCATTCCAGCTCGCTGGTACGACAGGACTGAGAAAAAAACACATAAAGAAAACCAGAGAGTGACAAATTAGTCTAGCACAGGATTTGAACCTGTGCCTCCGACAACGTCATAGATGTCCAACAGTCATGTTTTATTACGGTACAATCGTATGTTCCAAAAGGTCCAGTACCGTGCTCTACCTAGTTGTCGTTCAGAAGTTTTTGCCATCCTTGGGCAGATAAGGTGATGTCGTAAGAGTAACGGATGAAGAAACTCCCCACACTTTAAATGATTCTATCGTTCTTGAGTTTTTTAGATGAGGATTAATTATCCGTATAATTTGGATTCTTCAGACTACTTTTCTCATCTTGAGTGTTATTTTCACAACGTTTCGGTCGATGTAACCTCCGACTTTCTTCGCGTGTAGCTTGTCGAATTCAGGAATTATTCAGTCAAACTTGGGAATCTGTGAAATCTTTTGTAGATTCCCGAGTTTGGCAAAAAGATTCCCAACTAGATTCATCAGCCCAGATATGCCAACAATACTCCGTACATGAGTCAATATTGGCTTTGTAGAGATACAGGATACTGCCAGTAGTTTTCCAGCATGATAGAGGGAGCTCACTTTCGTTAAAAAAAGCCTTGGCAATGTCTTTAATATACATGTTCCAATTCATTTGCCTGTTTATATTACGCCGAGGAATTTTAAATATTAGCTCTCATGTAGATTGTTATTAGTCGTGGCAATTGATGGTTGAGAAAGTTTCTTGTAATTGTTAAAAAAAAGATAGTCTTGTTAGCGTTAAAAATTACCAATGTAGACTGGAGGTCATTTTCTAATGTTTCAGCCATTGGCTTGGATATGTGAACAGTTGATTTTTACCTCATGCTTGTTAAAGCATGGTATCATCAGTATATATACCCATCTCTGGCGCAATTTTATCATGGATGTCGTTTTTTTAATATCAGGAACAATAAGGACCCAAGGATCGTCCCCTGCGGAACACCAGTATTAATATCATGTTATTTAGACGTATGGCCATCAAGGGCAACCAGGATTTTTCTCTTGGCTCAGAAGGAATGGACTCAGTTCCGCATTAAGCTATTGGTTTATTTTCAATATAATTTTGAATATATATATATATATATATATATATATATATATATATATATATATATATATATATATATATAAACTGTTGTTGTTTTTGTTTTTGTTGTTTGTATTTTATTATTTTTGTTCTGATTCTTGGTTTGTTTTTCTTATCTACGTATTTTCTGAATCGAGCATCAGTTCTTGAGTGGCATAAGAGATTCAATGAAAGCAGGGAGCTGTGAGGGATGATGAGAGGTGTGGGAGAAGTAAGGAAGTCAGAGTTGATTGGTCAGATAAGGACTGTTGTGTGTCTATAGAGATAATGTGCATAATTTGATGCCAGTATGGGAACTGTACATACAATTATTCGCGAGGAACTGAAGAGGTGGAAGATTTGCGCGAATTTTTTCCAAAGTTGCTCCATCATTGTCACAAACTATTCGACCAAGATACGCATCAAGACAGTTCCTCGCCCTCCTTATAGTCCAGACCTTTGTCCTTCTGACTTTTAGTTATTCCCTAGGCTCAAGGAAAAGCTTAGAGGTTGTCTGAGACAATCGAGAAGATGAAAGAGGAGGTCACAAGGGTCATTGACATGCCCACACAAGAGGATTTCCATGGGTTTTTTCAGAAGTTGTTGAAACGGTACAACAAGTGCATTGCAGCCAGAGAAGATTACTCCGAAGGGACTAGAAATTCATGTGTTTACTATCAATAAAAGAGTGCATACAAAAAAAAAAGACTGAAACCTTATTGAAGGCACCTTGTAAATCTCTTGTTTTACGGACAATATATGTTTGCTTTTGTATATTATAAATCCATATTTTGTAGACATGTGTCAGCTGTGATGATACGGTGAATTTGTAATTAAGTTAACAATGAAATAAATTTCCAACCCTGTGTTATGTATATGGGGTCTTCGTGTTTGCGTTGACAATACGACCATTAAATGAAACGGTTAATTTAGCTATGGGGTTGAGAACAGAAAATTCTCTCTCCCCCCCCTCTCTCTCTCTCTCTCTCTCTCTCTCTCTCTCTCTCTCTCTCTCTCTCTCTCTCTCGCACATACACACACGTTTCTCCCTAACCATTTTCAGGTTTTTCTTTCTCCATTTTCTTCCTTAACTGATTCTCTTCCCATGTTAGATATTCTTTGTCTTCCTCCTCAATCTCCTACTGCTCCTTCTTCCTCTATTCCTATTCTCCTCCCCCTCTCTCCACATTTCTCTATCCTCTTCCCCTTTTTTAATCCCTCGCTCCGTCTATTCCTCGTTGTCTTCTTTCTTAACAAGTTCTCTTTCTTATTTTGTTTCTATTTGACCCTCGCGCCTACCTTCTTTATCTCTCTTACTGCTAATCTCTTTTCTCCTCTCTCTTTCTCTCCCTCTCTCTCTCTCTCTCTCCTTCTGTTTCTCCTTGTCTTTTTTCCTCGTCTCTCATTTCTTAACAGGTTCGCTTTCCTCTCTTTCTTCTATTTGACCACCCTCCTCCTCCCCCTCTCTTTATCTTTTTTATTATCTAACATTCTTTTCTTTCACCTTTTCTGTGCTATTCCCAATGTTTGTTTATTTATCAACTATTTCTATCTTCGTTGGCTGCGTTTTTTAAGACCGGGGTGAGGAGGGGACTAACATTCCGTTTATACACAGCGGCGGGAATATAATTCTATTGATAGAAAACATCTTCCGAATGCTTAAAATAGGATAATTCCTCTATTATTAGACTGTGTGTATATATATATATATATATATATATATATATATATATATATATATATATATATATATATATATATATATATATATATATATATATATATAAGAAACAAACAAAAAAAAGAGAGAGAAAAAAATACTTTTAGTTACCACTACCACTTCTGAAAGAAACATACACCTAGGGTCAACAAGTTGGAAATCGTGGTGCCACCTGCCGGACTGGCCGGGTAGAGGTGAGGTTGACGGAGAGGCCGCGCGATTCACGGTAACTGGCACCGTTGCGCCGCCGATTAACGCACTTGTGTGTGTATACTTCCATCTTTCAAAAAACGTTTTCAGTTTATATTAGCAGGCGTTTACGGACACGTCGACGGTGGAAGTGTGAAAGGGGTTTGAAAGACGAACAACAAGATTGTAACACCGACAGACAAGTTGATATCAAATAGAAAGAAAAAACGGACACGGGGGGGGGCGGATTTGTAGGAAAAAACTGCGAAAGTGTGAAACTCGTCGGCATCCTTTGATTATAAAATGGTGTAAATGTAAAATGTGTTAAACCGAGGGGCGGATTTGAAATGATTTGCATCTGGATCGCGATATAGGAGGAGGAGGAGGAGGAGGAGGAGGAGGAGGAGGAGGAGGAGTTGTTGTTGTTGTTGTTGTTGTTGTTGTTGTTGTTGTTGTTGTTGTTGTTGTTGTTAACAACGTAATACGACATGATCGTGTTGTAATATAGCACGGACGCGCGGACGCGAATTCATGCGAAATGACGGCAGGAAAAAAAAAAATAATAAACCTTAAAAAGGAGATCGCGTTAGGGACGGCAAGCACGTTCGAGATCACGTTAAAGACGTGGGTGACGTTCGAGATCACGCTAGAGACGTGGATGGCGTTCGAGAACACGTCCGAGAAGACGATCGCGTGGAGGGCGTAACAGCGGTAACACGAAAATGAAAAATAAATATCGTCGAACAACAAAAAAAAAAGCAAATTCTTTCCTATTTTTTGTCCCCTTTGCGACTAAGATACAACATGTTGGGCAACCTTACAACGTCGACACACAGGTTCACCAATGTTAAGCAACGTTGAACCTGGCCAGTACCAGATGTGTAACCATTTGGGAATACCAGGCGCTGTATCTGAGAGGATGTCGATATTTCCGGCGGCTCTTGCATCCCATCTGGCGTCCAGCTGTCTCGACCCTGTCCTGCCGCTGGATCAGGCTGGCTGTGCACAACCATTTGTTATCCATCATTCATACGATGATCGTATGGTCTTCATCGTTCCGACAGATGAACATTATCATCTTAATAAAATGGCGATTGTTGTATTTGTGATGTAGGGGAGGAGGTAACAAGTTTATTTAAATGAGTTGTGTTATTCTCATTGCTTTTTTTTTACTTCGATATTCCTACATTTATTAAAGCTGAGGTTGCTGAATAGTTTGATGTCCTCCCTTATTGGTGAACTCAGAATTTAATAAGAAACAATTTTGGTTTCATTTATTCATACCGCCATTAACATCCTATTCAATAAAGTGAACAATAGGTTCTTGTTCAGAATTCTCCTGTGCTAAAAAGTAAAAATAAAGAAAACTATGTACGATGTATGTCCCCATGACGAAACGAAAATATTATATTTCAAGAATTACATAAATTGATTAAGGAGTTTTATTTTCATACTAGAAGGTCGCCCGGCGTTGCCCGGTCTGAAAATACACATAAATATTATATTTTAATTAGTACAGAATTCGTATTTATTATAAACAGAAATACCGTAGGTATTGGACGTAACGTTAAATTCTTTTTAAAAAATGAAGTAAAAAAAAAAAAAACGGAAAAAAAATTGAGACGCGCATGCAAGTATGACTTTTTTTCTAAACAGTTCACTTCTTGTAAGTAAAAAAAAAAGGGGGAACTTTTCTCTATCATCGGTATTCTGTTTGGAGCAAAAGCACAGCCGCCTATCCGTCAGAGTTTGGTCTTTTATCCCTCTGTAATCTCGAGAATTCTCGCGGTTAGCCTTGCTTTTTCCCCAATGAAACCAACCGCTTACCGCTTCTTCTTCTTCTTCTTCTTTTTCTTCTTCTTCTTCTTCTTCTTCTTTTTCTTCTTCTTCTTCTTCTTCTTTTTCTTCTTCTTCTTCTTCTTCTTCTTCTTCTTCTTCTTCTTCTTCTTCTTCTTCTTCCAGTCCCCGCGTATCAACAGCAGACCTTCTGTCTTTTAGAGGTGAGTGCGTTAGAAAAATTACTGCTACAAGTGGAACGTCCCGAAATTCGGCTGTTACTCAGCATAATTGGTATTTTTCCTTTCATGGGTATGTTTATGCGCAAATGCTTTCTAATCTGTAAGTTTATCAAGTTTACGACTCTCTTCACGATCTTCGTAATTCTTCGTCTTCATTTTGTATTTATGTTGTTTCTTTCTATTCCCTTCAGTTTTTACCTTTATCGATGAGGAATAAACCCGTGTGTGAAATAGACTGTCTCAGAATTTTGTATTGTTGATGATAGCTTATGCTTACTCTCCAAGGTTTTGCGCATTTTCACGAAATGCACGCATCCCGAACACATTATAACATTTCTTGACCATTGACGAAAATCATAATCACTCGAGAAAGTGAAACTCACTTCTGATGCAATTCTTTATCGGTATAACGACAGCTAGGAATACTGCGATCATATATGAGGAGGTTCCGCTTGTAGCACTCTTTCCACCTTTACAAAAACTACTTCGCAATCTAGTTCTTTGCATGGAATTTGATACTTGAGCTGACGAACCACTCTTATGCTGACAGCACATATTCCAAATATCTGAAGAGAAAAACGGAATCATTTATCTTCTAAAAATGATGAATACCTGAAAACAATAAAAGATGAGATGAACAAATGTTTCAATGAAATTTAATTTACTTTCATTTTTTTTGGAAGCAAAATTATTCATACACTGTAACCCGGATATAAGTGACTTCTTCTCCGGGGTCTACAACTCTTTTATATCCGGGTTACATTTATATCTGAGGTTTTTATATCAGGTTTACATTGTACATTAATACAGACTCTAATTTGGAACCAGAGAAAATCTCTCTTATATCCGCCTTTCTTATATTCGTGTCTCTTATATCCGGGATACACTGTATTTGTTCAAAATGAACTCATCAACAGTCTCACACCTAATTAAAACTAGACACAAGGACAAAAGTAATTTTGCGACCTCAGCGATTACAAATTTGGATTAGATTTAAGACCTTAAACTTTTTCGCTGTAGTAGCAAAACTAAATTTTAGCTTCAAAGCTCGTAACAATTCGGATTTTCATTTAATAATTTTAGTGACGTCCAGATTTTAATGTACTTTCATTACGACTGCCAAAAAAAAAAAACAATCTTAAAATAATTGTAGAGAAATAACAATAGCTGGATTTTCTGAATTTGGCACTGATAGATTTATCTTCGTCATCAAATCATCGATTATTATGTCATAAATATTATAAGACGAAGAAGACATATTCATAGTCTCAACTCTCTCTCTATATATATATACAGGGTGATCCGAAAAGCGTTCTTTTTCATCCCAAATTTGTTTTTGAATTTTTTCTTATACTAGTGGGGGTTGGGGGTTTTGCCCGCTCCAAAAATACGCTTAAATATGATATTTTAATTCGTGCAGATTTTGTATTTATAATTACAGAGCAAATTCTCTATTTAATATTTTATATAATTCTCTACTTAATATTATATATATATATATATATATATATATATATATATATATATATATATATATATATATATATATATATATAGTACTGACTAGCAGAGGGCCTACTGGCTTTCCTCGGTCGTAAAATACGCTTAAATATATTTTAATTTGTCCAGATTTCGTATATATTATTATAGAGTCATGATTTTAAAAGTAAAATAAAAATATTTGGCTGCCATCAGCTAGAATCGAAACCGAAAGCCAAACTGCAGCATTCAAAGCTGGTGACGTTACCACTGTACCAACGTGACATGCACATGAACTGATTAAAAATTAAAAATTAAAATAAACTAAGATGAATATACAAAATGTATAACGATTTTTTTCAAATTTGACCCATCACTAAACGCCTGATGGTCCTCTTCCCGGGGAATACCGACGGGGCTGTCCAGGCCCTTTTTGCAGGTTACAGTGCCCCTCCTCGGGGGCATTGACTTCTCAATCCCATTTTCTGACTCTGATGTCTAATTTCTTGCAGTGGGAGAGAACTAAAAACCTTTATAAGTGAGGTTGACTCAAATACCGATCATATGCAATGCTATAGCGCTCTAACTTCGAATATTTTATTGATTTTGCCTTCATATATTAGATTTTTTTATTATTATTTCATAGCCTAGGTGTCCGGCGTTGCCCGTGTGTTTGGAAGTGTGTGTTTGGAAGTGTGTGTTGAGCAAAAAAAAAAAATGGTAGTAGGCAGACAGGCTCGAACCCGTACCGGGAACGAGGAAAAGAACGTGAAAAAAAACGTGACGTCTTTGCTGTTGAGTCCATTGCACAACCGGAAGTGATGAACGTCAAAATTAAGGCTAGTCAATCGAAAAGAGGGGATGACATTCGAAAATATCTGCGAAAAAAAAACTGCCCCGTTAAGGGTGAAGGAATTAATGTTTGCGGCCAATTTTTCGATATTTGTCGTCTGAAAGTTCGAGGTTTAAAACGATGCAGGATTCGTCACGTTTCGACGCGCCCGTCAAAAGTTTTAGGCAGACATACATACATACATACATACATACATACATACATACATGTAAACAGACAGGTGAAATTTATATTATAGATTTTATTATTTAAAATGTGATGTTCGTAATCCAGAGCTAAAATATAGTTCTTTCTAATTATCTTTTCTCTGATCAGTGAAATCACTCTCTTAAATCCTACTTTGACCATCTCTCCTTCTCTCTCAAATCTTTCTTTCGTTCTCTCTCTCTCTCTCTCTCTCTCTCTCTCTCTCTCTCTCTCTCTCTCTCTCTCTCCCTTTCTCTCTCTTTTAACACCCTGTCACTCATTGACCTATTCATTATTTGCAATTCACCTAAACATTGACATCCGAACACCTCATCCCCCTTCACACCAATGCCGGTCAAGCGATCTCCAGACTTAACAGCAGACGATAAAATTCCTGTCCGCAAGGACTCTCTGTCGCCGGCTCCAATCGTTAATTCGCTTTAATCTTTTTATAAAGCAACTTAATGGCAGCGCTTCAACGTGCACATCAGTATAATTTCTCTGAACGCATAAATGGTTGATTCTGCACTCGCCTCTCACATCTTCCAACGGAAACATTTATTTTTAATTTGTCGTCGTAAGACATTTGTTGAGTAACGCAATACATGGGATTTGATGCAAACGAATTAAAATGGCCGTGATTTCGTTTAAAACCAGATTCATGGGATCGAATTTGCTTTGGTTTGCGTCTCTGATGGGATATCAACCCTTTTTGGTTTGATTTGTTTTTATATTATTTATATATACTGCTTTTTTACATTAGAAACATTGGAAACGGCCATGTTATAGTCAGCTCGGAAGCAGCCTTACGGTATTGTGTTCCACAGACGGGCAGATATATAAAAGAATCTCTGTTTATGGAATTTTTGTTTAGTTTTAGGCACAGATAGAGAGGGATGGATTGTTGACGGCTAATGTAAATATACGAGTATTTGTTACGAAAGCTTTACAGGGTAGGCTTTATAGATTGAAGCTCAGTCGAACAACTACCATAAAAGTAACAATAGAGCAGAAACAGACTCGCAACGTCTCTTCTGCAGAAAAAGAATATTATGAAAATCGCTCCAGACAAGGCATGAAGCCACTTGATGTAAGGGACTAAAAACTAAATACTACTTCAAATTCAGAAACTTGATAAGGACAAGAGTTAGATGGAATAGATTCTAGCCCAGAAAACAGCAATTCTTCCCTCTTTGTCAGAAACATCGCTCATGGAATGTGAGGACAAAAGGACAAAATAAGGGAAGCAAGAGTTACAAGTTTGCCGAAAGTAAATCCACGATTCACTTTCCGAAACAATACACGAAACCTATTTGAGACGTGACGGACCCGGATGTGATCATTAGGGATGAGCGCAATTTGTTATCATTTAACGTGATGTCTTAAAAGTATACAGGACGTTTGAAAAATCGATGGTATAACTTCGATTTTGTGTTATATACGTAGATGTGGGCCAAGAAATGCTCGGTTTCTAAGTTATAGTTCACTGGACCACATATTGATCAGCATTCTTAATTGCAGACATCTAACATGTACAACGTGTATGATAGTGCGTTGTTATTTCTACATATATTCAATAGATAAACACTATATTATTGGTAGGTTTACGTGTAAAATAAGCCTGGGTCTGGTGTTGCCACGTACACCACCAAAACCATGAAAAATGATACGAACCAAATATAAAAGAATCAGAAACATCTTGTTTCTAATTATAAGCAATTAAAGCAAATATTGATTAATATTCTTTATTGTAAACATCTAACGCATACAATGTGTGTGATTGTGAACTGTTATTTCTACATATGGAATGGATAAACATTTTAACTGTGATATGATCGCAATTAAAAAAAAAGCCTGAAAAACGTGTTGCTGCACCAACAAAACCATGAATAAGATGTCACCAAAAATAAATAGAAGCCGTGGAACTTTATTTACGCATGGGTCATCGTTTATCAAGGTTCGAAAGTCACTCTAAGATAAGAGTTAAAGAGTGTTAGGTAGATGGTGAGACAATATGATCAGTAATGGTGGAAGTTGCATAGAGTTTAACAAGATGACGACTCAACAGGGACTTATTTACATTAGAAACATTGGAAACGGCCATGTTATAGTCAACAGGGAAGCAGCCTTACAGTATTGTGTTCCACAGACCGGCAAATCTATAAAAGAAGCTCTGTTCATGGAATTTTCGTTTACTTTTAGGCAGAGATAGAGAATGGGGGGGTTGTTGAGGGCTACTGCAGAGATAGAGAGTGGGGGTTGCTGAGGGCCACTGCAGAGATAGAGAGTGGGGGGTTGTTGAGGGCTACTGCAGAGATAGAGAGTGGGAGGGGTTGTTGAGGGCTACTGCAGAGATAGAGAGTGGGGGTTGCTGAGGGTTACTGCAGAGATAGAGAGTGGAGGGTTGTTGAGGGCTACTGCAGAGATAGAGAGTGGGGATTGTTGAGAGCTACTGCAGAGATAGAGAGTGGGGGTTGTTGAGGGCTACTGCAGAGATAGAGAGTGGGGGGTGTTGAAGGCTACTGCAGAGATAGAGAGTGTGGGTGAGGGCTACTGCAGAGATAGAGAGTGGGGATTGTTGAGGGCTACTGCAGAGATAGAGAGTGGGGGGTGTTGAAGGCTACTGCAGAGATAGAGAGTGTGGGTGAGGGCTACTGCAGAGATAGAGAGTGGGGATTGTTGAGGGCTACTGCAGAGATAGAGAGTGGGGGGTTTTGAGGGCTACTACAGAGATAGAAAGTGGGGGTTGTTGAGGGCTACTGTAACTAGACGAGTATTTGTTACAAAAGTTTTACATGTTAGGATTTATAGATTTAAGCTCAGTCGAGCAACTACCATAAAAGTAACAATAGAACAGAAATAGACTCGCAACATCTCTTCTGCAGAAGAAAGATCGGCAGGGGCTTCTTTGATTGCTAACATAGATAGACTCAGTCAGCATCCAGTAAATTATCCTTTCCTATTTCAGGTATTCTAATACAAAAGACCAAATACAAGGAAATATATATGATCAGTAGATCGCAGAGGAAGAAATTGGCCAGAAGGGAAATTAGACTAGTACATTAACATACAAAAGAGACTCCTTTATACATAAAAGTTAATCCCAGCAACAAATATTAAAGACGTGAGACCCAAAAAAAAAAGATTTTAGCGAAAAATGCTTCAAAAACCGAGGTAATGCCGAATCGATCTTCAATGACTTCATCGCTTCCAGAACTCCGGATTTCTATGCTAATGGAATCGCGTTTCTCGTTGGCAAAAATGTGTCGATTCTAATTGTTCTTATTTCGATTAATAAAGTTTATTATGAAAGGAATTATGATCTTTTGAACGTCTAAAAACGACATTAATTTTGCACTCATCTAATATATATAGTGAGATGTTTGTAATTTTGGCATGTCTCGAAAACATCTGTAGTAAGTACCAAAGTACATTTATAGAAAACTATCTTTCATTTATAAAATGTTATTTAGCAGGTAGCGGTGGCTAAGTGGTTAATGGCACAGACTGAAAATCTGAGTGTGCCAAGCACAAATCTAGTTCTCTTCGAAGAAACACCTACACCTGGACGTATGTCTAATATACTGAAGAGGATGTAAATAAAATAGAACTTTTTTTCCTTCAGTGTCGCCATCGGACGAGACTGGGATAAATATATTTAAGAAAAATGTTCCTTTGTTTGGATGGATGAATAACGCGTATAGAAATATGTCGGCAAGTTGACATGCTAAATGTTCATTTCAACTTGCCGACATATTTCTATTACTTTTGTGCATGCGCAAATTCATTCATAACTTTGAGAGGTTTAATTTTAAATCTTTCTCATCTATCTGTCGATAGCTCAGACAGCAAAGAATCGCGGCTGGAGTGCTAAATGTTATCGTTTCGATTCTAGCTGATGGCACCCAAGTCATTTATTGTTTACATATTTTGAAATCTATATATAAAGTGCAATGGAATATCCAATAGGGAATTCATAATAATAAATACAAATTATGCATGGATTAAAATATATTTAAGTGTATTTTGCAACCGGGCAAGATTGGGTGCCCACCGTTAGTGTTAAAATAAAATATCATTTATTATTTTTAATTTTCAGCGTAAAACGCAGTATTCATATAAATAAACAAGTTTGTTTTCTTTCATTATATTATTCATTAAATGTTATTATTATTTGGTTATAAAAGTTCATCCAGTGTTTTCGGCTAGAATGTTAGTCTAAAAGGAAAGAGCACATTCCTGTTTTTCAACAAGTACAGGCACGTGCCACCTCTCAGTCCGATATTGCATTCCAGTTGAAAACACCAGGTGGACTTTTATAACCAAAGACAGTTGGTTTCAGTAAAAGAAAAACTATAATAAAGAAAAAAAACATGTCTATTTATGAATGGGATATTTTGATCCCGAAAATTACATTTTAAAATAAATTATATTTTACTACAGGGAAGGTGGGGCGCCCGGCTTAACCCGGGCGTAAAATACGCTTAAATATGATATTTTACTTTGTCCAGACTTTGTATATATTATTATAGAGTCGTGATTTCAAAAGTTAAAAAACGTATTTGCGTGCTATTAGCTAGAATCGAACCCGATACTGTATCATTCAATGCTGGCGATTTAAGCACTGCACCAATGTGACACGCATACAAACTAGTTAAAAATGAAAAATGAATGTACAAAATGTTTGACGACTTTTTTTTTTCAATTTTGACAATTTTTGACCCCTTAAAACCTATTTCAAAACGGTTAAACACCCATAAAAGAACGACCCGTAAAAATACAATAATTTAAGACCCCTAGCGCCGCTCTGCGACTTTAAGTTTCAGTGGCGATAGAGTTTGAAAATATGGAGACAGACAGACAGACATATAGCCGTTTATATATTAGATTAAAAAACAAAAAATATAAAAGCCCCCCCACCTCCTCCAAAAGAACTCACATCGTCCGTTGGGCTTCCAAATTCTTAATACAAAACTAGCAGGACCTGTGGAAATTCCACGGGGAACTCATTCATATGGAATATATTGATGTTGGCATTCTGTAGATGTTCAGTGTAAGTGGAGACTCTCTAATATTATTGTAGTTCTTTCGTTAAAACTGCAAAAGTATTTATCTAAGCTAGCAAGGACGCCCGGCGTAGCCTGGTCATAAAGTACGCTTGAATATGATATTTTAATTCTTGCAGATTTCGTATATATATATATATATATATATATATATATATATATATATATATATATATATATATATAACTTAAGTTTCTTCACCCATAATGGAAACCGAGATCAAAACTTATGAAGAATTGTTAGTAAAATTATTTATAAAAAAATAAACGACTTGAGTGCCATCAGCTATAATCGAAACCGAAACCAAATCTTATGAAGAATTCTTGGTGAAATTATTTATTACAATAAATGGAAGTCCATAACAATTAAACGACATGTAAGCATGACACAGAAAATAAATAACACACACGCTATCCTCTTAATAAGGATATTATTTATTTTTATTATTCACTTTGCTATTCACATATTGGATGTCATTTTCACAACGTTTCGGTCGACATAATCTCCAAACTTTTTCAGCTTCGTCTTGTTGAAATCGGGAACATTTATGCCAAACACAAGAATCGGTACTAAATTTCAAATTGAATTCTTAATTTAATCCACAAATGATGTGATTTCTTTGGAATAAAATACATTGTTTTTAAATTTAATAATACTGCAACATTTTCGTCATTGTTTGAAAATCAAAAACGTTAAACAAAAACACATGAGAAGCACATTGTCTTTTCATACAATCCGTACTTGTGCAAATGTTTTTTATTATTATGAATTTTCACCCCGAACAAGGCACAGTGCAACTTTGCAGGGGTATTATATATAGAGATGAGCAGCAAGATGCCTGTTCATATTACACTTGAACTTCTGCATGTCAGTTCAGTTGGGAAAGCAGAATCCCGGAAGCGAGTTCCAAAGTTTAGCAGTTTTGGGGAAGAAACTATTGGAGTAGAAGGCTTTCTTACACCTAGGGATTTAGCTGCTTGTCGGGTTTGTCGAGGGTATTCACGTCGAGGGGGTACAAGTGCTTGTAGTTCGTCAGAGCATTCACCATTAAAATACTTAAAATACAGGCAGAGGGATGCAACATTTCGTCGATGAGACAGAGACTGAAGCCTAGATGACAGTTCAGGACCTATCAAGTTGGCGACCCCTTTTTGAATCCTGTCAATAAGTGAGAAACAAGTAGCAGGTGCGCCAGCCCAAATGTGACAACAGTACTCCATATATGGGCGAATGGTGGCCTTATAGAGGTATAGGATACTTTCAGGCGTTAGTAGTTTTCTAGCACAGTAGATAGAGCCCACCTTCTTCGCAGCAGCCTTGGCAATGTTCTCAATGAATCTATTCCAGTTCATGTTCCCTGTAAACATTAGGCCGAGGAGTTTAAAGGAAGTGCTTTCGGGTAATGTGTTCTTGGCCATTCTTATTCGTGGTAGAGAAGATTTTCTGTAATTATTGTCCCCATTTTTGTCCCCATTCCACTATAGATTGGTGGTCATTCTCTAGTGTTTCTGCCATTTCCTTAGATATATGTCCCTTTGTTTTCCGCTCGTGCCTGCTATAGAAAGTGGTGTCATCAGCAAATATACCCATCTCAGAAACAATTTTATCAGGGATGTCATTTATGAATGTCAAGAATAATAAAGGTCCAAGGATAGACTTCTGAGGTACTCTCGCATTTATATCATATTGTTTAGATGTACGATCGTCGAGGACAACGTGGATTTTTCTCTTACATAAGAAGGATTTAATTAATAGATAAATAATTACATTATGTATTCTTCCAGTGATACCGTATGATCCGATTTTCCTTAGAATACCATCATGTCATACCCTGTCAAAAGCCTTAGATATATCGAGGGCTACCGCTCTACCCTCCCCTGTTTTGTCCAGTGAACGGTATATACGTTCAGAGATTACAGTAAGGATATCTACTGTGGAACGGGTTTGCCGAAATCCATATTGATTATCGGTCAGGAGTTTAGCAGATGTAAGGTGATGGACTAGAGCTGGATTTATTAAGGAATCAAATATTTTGGCAAAAAGCGAAAGAAGACTAATGGGGCGATAATCTAATCGGCCAGTTCTTTCGCCAGAATTCTTGAAAATTGGTATCAGAGAAGCGGTTTTTCAGCAGTCAGGAAAGCAAGGTTCGTTGACGCATTTGTTGTAAAGTTTGGAGAGAACTGAATCAACCTCAGCGGAGCATTATTTTAATAGCACAGCCGAGATAAAATCGAATCAACATGCTTTTGAGGTGTCTAGGTTTTTTATGATACCATGTACCTGAAAAGGCGTGATTTTCAAGTCATCTAGTATGGCGTCTGTTCGCAAAGGAAAATCAGGGAGGGAGTGGTGTGCCGGGTCCAATGTGGAGTTTGAGGTAAACCGACTGACAAGCAGATTAGCCTTCTCGGTTGCCGTGCAAACAACATCATGATTGTTTGATAGTGAGGGAATCGTTGAATGCCCATTATTTACTACACTGTTGTAGATTTTCCAAAAGTCACGGATTCCTAATTTCTGTGTTCGATGCATTTTCTGCTGGTTTCAGTGTATTCTGTCTTAGTTGTCGCTATTTTTCTCTTGCAATTACTTCAAGCTTCTATATACTTCTGTCTGTGTGAACTGGACTTGTGTCGGTTGAATCTACGGTACGCATGCTGCCTTTGAGCAATGGCAGCTGCACAAGTAGAAGTAAGCCATTGAGGAGAGTGGCTTCCTATACCATCTGTGTGGAAACATGTGCTTCAATTGCAGTTTTGAACCAATCAGTGGTCTCAGTTGCGCACTGTTCAGCTGGAA
This sequence comes from Euprymna scolopes, assembly GCF_053919585.1. Taxonomy (NCBI): domain Eukaryota; kingdom Metazoa; phylum Mollusca; class Cephalopoda; order Sepiida; family Sepiolidae; genus Euprymna; species Euprymna scolopes. The sequence continues at coordinate 150,323,371 of NC_136488.1, forward strand.
GAGAAAAGATATTTCCCCATGGGGCATCTGTGATGCGATCCATGAATGCTTCTCAGCCAGCCTTTTTGTAATACCTCGTTGTTTTGAGCAGGGAGTCATCAGTTTTGGGTCGAGAATTTAGGGCGATTTCTACCATTATCACAGCGTGATCAGCATTCACGAGTGGGCTGTGGGCAATTGTTGTACAATCATCGGGAACTGTGGTTAGAAATAGATCTAGAAGTGAAGCATGTTGATCTGGCTAGTCTGGGAAACGTGTCGGAAATGTAACCGTCTGTGTTAGGGAATGAGTTATAGAGAAGCTATGTGTTGTGCTACCAACTACGTCTGTGTAAGTACTCAAGCCAGTTACTGTGGTGGATATTGAAGTCACCAAATACATGTACTTGTGCGCTAGTATCGTGGGAGAATGCTATATCTATGCTGTCAGAAACTTTGTTTATTAGGGTACAGTCTTGGGGCGAGGGAGAGCGATAGAGAAAATACAAGTAGCTAATATTATGTTGCATGTTTAGTTTGTGGATTATACAGAAACAATTCAGTTAAATACAATTCTTTTTAACATACGATCTGGTCTTTATTGTTTGACCGTTGCCTCGCCATATATTTGACCGTTGAGCTGTATACTTGCATCGCCTAGCGGTTGTCAACTCAAGACGAATAAAATTCATGTATGGAAACACAAGGTGACTTGATGGTGATTTTGAAAGTTTTATTAGGGAGAGAAGTTTTTTCACTGGGAGAGAGACCCAAATCGATTACTGATTAAAGAAAGGCTAAATTAATCACTTCTTATTTAATTTTCTTACTTAGGAACAGGCAGCTTCTAGGGAACTCACTTTGACGTCTACATTGGACACGACTAGTGTGGTTGCTTTCTCGCCTCAAACTGTCGAAACTGTTCCAATTCTCGAACACGTGATCATTTCTTATCTAATCATCGACACCTGCTCCTAGTGTGTTTTGTCTAAGGAGCTGACCTCTGAGTTTAAATTTCCCGCTAAATATATATATTCTTAATTAGCTCTGATGGCGTTTATGGGTATTTCTCGGTCCTTGCACGATATATATATAATGTTCCTGATTCTCTTACTAATCGTAACCACATCCCAGAATGAGGTGCTATTCTTGTAACTCTTAAAGAAAACTTTCTTTCCCGAGATGAAACATTTCCTGCTTACTCAAGTAGTCACTTGTGGTTTTATCTGCTTTGCTAAGAGTTTACCATAGACGGATCTCATCTGTTCGAATATGATTCCGCCGGTAAGACTGCTGTTGGAGTATTTGGATTAGGTGTAATTCTGTACACACGTAAGAACTGTTGGAGGGCTTCATCCGTCGATGTATCTCCAGCCTTCTTCAGTGCTCTTTTGAGTGTATCCATGAATCGTTCTGCCTGCCCATTCAATCTATGATATTCGGGCGTGGTGATATGTTTGCTTTGGAACTATCGTCAAATCTTTTGAACTCTGCGGATGTGAACTGAGTTCGATTATCGCTTGCAATGCAGTTTATTACACCGAAATGTACAAACAGTTAGTGCAAAAAAATGTATTGTTGTCCCTGGTGTGGGTTTTTTGCATCTTAATACCTCCGGCCACTTGGTGTAGCTATCGACTACGATTACACAATTGTGCCCCCATGACGTAAACATCCTCGGAAACCCCGACAGGAAGCTTAATCTCATCCCCATACAGTAGAGATCCCTAGATATAAAAGATCTTTCTACTCCAGTAGTTTCTTCCCCAGAACCGCTAGACTTTGGAATTCCATTCCGGGTCCCTGCTTCCCCAACTGTACTGACGTGCAGAAGTTCAAGTGTAACGTGAACAGACACCTTGCTGCCCAAATCCCTACATAGTACCCCAGTAGATGTTACCCCTGATAGTATCCCCCTACACCAAAGTGGCAATTTGCCTTGTTTGGGGTGAAAATGTAATAAAAAAAATTGTGTTGCCTATCTTTGTTTTTATTTCGGAATCGGTACGAAGTGCAGCAATCATGGAATCCTCAAAATGTTCTTTATTCTTTGGTATCAATCTTATAGAGGTTCTTTGTGTGTATTGATGCAGAGGAGTTTGCAGGGGATTTGTAGATATGCGTCACTTAAATCCACCTTAGAGAATATTGGATCACCGTTGAGTTTGCTGTATATCTCCTCTAGTGTGAGGAAGGTATAATGGTAATATTTCAGAATCGTATTCAGGCCCATGGAAAAATCCGTACAGACACGAATGTGGTTGCGTTTTTTAGGGGGTTTGTTCTGTTTTGTTTTGTTTTTTGTAATGGATACGTTTTTGTAATAAATACGGTTTTTGTAATGAATACGGTTTTTGTAATGGATACGGTTTTTGTAATGAATACGGTTTTTGTAATGAATACGGTTTTTGTAATGGATACGGTTTTTGTAATGGATACGGTTTTTGTAATGGATACGTTTTTTGTAATGTATACGGTTTTTGTAATGGATACGGTTTTTGTAATGGATACGGTTTTTGTAATGGATACGGTTTTTGTAATGGATACGGTTTTTGTAATGGATACGGTAGGGGCAGCCCATTCACTGGTGCTTACTTTCAATAGTAGTTTAGCCTTTCCCAGCCGACCCAGTTCCTAATCAATTTTCTTGACTACCGTGAACGGAACGTTTCATTTCTTCTTGAAAATAGGTAGAGCGTTTCCCTTCAGTTCAAATCTGGTTATAGCCTTGGTCCATATTCCTTGATAGAAAAACTTCCGGAAATTTTACTTTTAAATCGTCCTTAATTGCTCCAGTAGAATTTTCAACCTTATGACAGAATTTCTTTATCGGTTGATCCCATTGTTTAAATTGCTCCATCCAATGTGTTCCGAAAAGGTTTTCAGATGTCTTGTGCCAAATACTCTTACGTTTTTCAGTGGTACCATTCAATATCACAGGGAGAATCAGCTCTCCCTCGATTTTTTTCTTATCGCCTGTCACTACACGAGCCGATTTGTTAGTTCTCCTTATGGTTGGTTTCTTCAACTATTTTCATATTTGCATGTTGATAATTGACAGGTCTGAACCGGAATCCAACTGTAAATCAATTTGCTTGTTGAGAATGATAACGGTTACATATTTCCGCCGGTTCCTCTCTGATTCAATGTCGGATCTTGTCGGACTTTGTTATTTTTTCTGTTCTTTCTGCAATATGTCGATTTATGACTTGCCACTCATTGACTGTTTTTAAAGAAGTAACAAATATTAAAAAAAAGCAATGTTTTCCGTTGCAACAACTGCACAGACTTGTGGGCAATTTTGTTTGGGAGAATGTATAGCTATTCTTTGATTTTGTTTGTATAGCTACTCTTTAATTTTGTTTTCTTGTTTCCTTTGTTTTCTTCCAATGGAGTACTCCTTTGTGATGTAACTAGTCCTTCGTATTTATGACACGCCTGACTAGGTGTATCAGAAACTTCATGAAAAATATTGAATAATTCGACCCCCTGTCTTTCCAAGCTTATAAATACTCGAAAAATTAATTCAAACCCTAATTTCTTTTCAATTAAAGGATCAAGGACCAAGGTTTCATTTAAGAAAAAAAAACAACGTGGTTTTAAAAAAGGTTTTAAACTTCGGACTTTACAGATAAATTTATAAAAACACTTCTTTTTTGTTTTAAATTTGAATATATTATTTATTGATCTGTTATCTTCAATTTGTGATATATAAAACTTTGGTGAGTAAATTAATTATTTACTTCAATAGACAGTTCAAAATGGGGGGGCGTGAATTAAAAAAACGTTTGTCTAAAATAGTATATTCAGTTTATTGGAGACAGCATAAAATTTCACATTGACTCTGAAAATATCGTAAAAATAGAATCAATAGAAAAATTTTGATAGATTTTTAAAGTTTAAAAATTGAAAAATTCTGAACTCGTAAAATTCACTTAATTTCATTAGTCTTTTTTAAATATAAACAAAAATATTTCTATTACGTTTTATACAACTTTAATAGTTTATCTTGGAAATATAATCCATAAAGAAAATAAACAACCCACTTTTAAAAGAGAAATTACAAGTTTTTATATTTTATTCGCAGTTTCGTGTTAGGGGTGTCAAAAATTCCTACAAAAATTCTGATGCACCTAACGCCTGACTCCTCGATGTTTCTTGAGTCGTTCTTTACGCTGACTAT
>NC_136488.1:150335032-150340032 GCF_053919585.1 Euprymna scolopes
TTATAGTTTATAATGATTCAAACAGAATTACTTTATAGTTTATAATGATTAAAACAGATTTAGTTTATAGTTTATTATGATTCAAATAGATTTAGTTTATAGTTTATAATGATTCAAACATATTTAGTTTGTAGTTTATAATGATTCCAACAGATTTAATTTATAGTTTATAATGATTCAAAGCGATTTAGTTTATAGTTTATAGTGATTCAAACATATTTAGTTTATAGTTTATAATGATTCCAACAGATTTAATTTATAGTTTATAATGATTCAAAGCGATTTAGTTTATAGTTTATAGTGATTCAAACATATTTAGTTTATAGTTTATAATGATTCCAACAGATTTAATTTATAGTTTATAATGATTCAAAGCGATTTAGTTTATAGTTTATAGTGATTCAAACATATTTAGTTTATAGTTTATAATGATTCCAACAGATTTAATTTATAGTTTATAATGATTCAAAGCGATTTAGTTTATAGTTTATAGTGATTCAAACATATTTAGTTTATAGTTTATAATGATTCCAACAGATTTAATTTATAGTTTATAATGATTCAAACGATTTAGTTTATAGTTTATAGTGATTCAAACAGGTTTAGTTTGTAGTTTATAATGATTCCAACAGATTTAGTTTATAGTTTATAATGATTCAAACAGAATTACTTTATAGTTTATAATGATTCAAACAGATTTAGTTTATAGTTTATAATCATCCAAATCGACTTAGTTTATAGTTTATAATGATTCAAAAAGATATAGTTTATAGTTTATAATGACTCAAACAGATTTAGTTTATAGTTTATTATGATTCAAAGAGATTTAGTTTACAGTTCATAAAGATTCAAACAGATTTAGTTTATAATTTATTATGATTCAAACACATTTAGTTTATAGTTTATAATGATTCAAGCATAGTTAGTTTATAGTTTATAATGATTCGAATAGATTTAGTTCATAGTTTATAATGATTCAAACAGATTTAGTTTATAGTTTATTATGATTCAAATAGATTTAGTTTATAGTTTATAATGATTCAAACAGATACAGTTTATAGTTTATAATGATTCAAACAGATTTAGTTTATAGTTTATAATGATTCAAAGCGATTTAGTTTATAGTTTATAATGATTAAAACAGATTTAGTTTATAGTTTATTATGATTCAAAAAGATTCAGTTTATAGTTTATAATGATTCAAACAGATTAACTTTATAGTTTATAATGATTCAAAGCGATTTAGTTTATGGGTTTTTATGATTCGAACAGATTTAGTTTATAGTTTATTATGATTCAAACAGATACAGTCTATAGTTTATAATGATTCAAACAGATTTAGTTTATATTTTATAATGATTCAAACAGATTTAGTTTATAGTTTATAATGATTCAAACAGATTTAGTTTATTGTTTATAATGATTCAAACAGATTTAGTTTATTGTTTATAACGATTCAAACAGATTTAGTTTATAGTTTATAATTATTCAAACGGATTTAGTTTATAGTTTATAATGATTCAAGCATAGTTAGTTTATAGTTTATAATGATTCAAAGAGATAGGGAAAGCAAGAAATTGCAAAAAGAAGAAAATGATATATGATATGATAAAGATTAAATGAGAAAAACGGTAAAATCCAGTGCAGAAAAAAATGTTCAATCCAATGACAATCCATATGGAAACAGAAATATAAATATCGAGAGTAAAATGGAGGTTCATGAAATAAACATCAGGTCAAGGAAAAATAAACTGTAAAACTGTATATTTTAAATAAGATGATTGAAATCGAAAGGAGAGGGGAGAAAGAGAGATAGACATAGTTACGGGGGAAGGCGAGAAAGAAAGAGGGGAAAGGGACTGGTAGAGAGTTATCTTTCTAAATCTCTTTTAGAACAAATAAATATAGGTCAGAAAGGGTCAATTTGACCCAGACAGGAATATAATTAAGGTTGATTAATTTTAAACTTGGAAAGAAGTAAAATGTGGGATGGGAATACAATTGTGTAAAGGATTAATGCAAAAATTATTATTATAATTGTACGCATACACACACATACATATATAAATGTATAGATGCATATACATACATATATAAAGATATAGAACAAAAATAAAGTAAAATAATATAGGAAAAAATATAGGAATAAAATGAGACTAAAGGGAAAACGTACACATGCAAATTTCCAAAGACAGACTTGGATATAGGCATGCACATATACATATGCATGTGTAGATGCATATACATATACATATATTAGTATACATCAGCACCTTAAGTCTAACTAAAAAAATTAGAAGAAATCTTTTATATTGAGTATATTTATAGCCGGAATTTTAAGAGGTGAACTAAGAAATATCGAATTGGTTATATTTTAATTTTTCTTACGTTTACATTGGGAAATGAGTTCGCTCTTGGAATTTACTAAGTTGATACTTTGGAGAGAGTGATTATACTTATAGCTTCGAATATGCAGAGGCGACAAGACTTAGCACCTGGAGTGTAAGACTTTGACTTTTTAAGAATAGACTAATTTATAGAGAAAGGGATGTTTTTAGATTTAAGTTTTTTAATTATATATATATATATATATATATATATATATATATATATATATATATATATATATATATATATACTTATTTAGGAGAGTAGAAAGTAGACTTTGTGTCTTTCTACAAAACTGCACGCCTGTGGAACTCTCTTCCTTTAGTCTGTTTTCCAGCTGGCTACAATTTGGTTGTCTTCAAGTCCAATGTAAACAAATTCTTGATAAACCGTCCCATTAAATAATCCAATTTACCACATTTCTACTACTAACGATTACTAAGAAATTATCCCATTGACTACTGTACACTCAATAACCCTTATTCTCGAGTGGGGTCTAGGCCTTGGTAAGTGGTGACCACTTTGTAAAAAAAAACTTTGGGTTTACTTACGGCAGCCTCATAACTCTAGCTTCCCTTATTTTGTCCTTTAGTCCTCACATTCTATGAGTAACGTTTCTGACAAAGGAGGAAGAATTGCTTTTTCGAAATTTTATAACATTTGTCATTGACTAATTTTTGATTTTGAAGTAGTATTTTGTTCTCATGCCTCATAACATTAAGTGGTTTCATGCCTTTTCTGGAGCGATTTTAATTTTTTAAAAATTGAAAATGAATGACGTTATAAGAACGTTATTTTTCCCACAACTTTATGAATAAATAGATAGATAAATAGATAGATGGAAAGAAAAAAATAGGATAACGTGTTATGTGTCGTCTACTAACCTATAGTCATGTACATTTATTCAGGTGCTCCGGCGAACGACAAGCCTTTGCACCCCTCGATGTAAAGACCCCGACAAAATCTGATAGGCAGCAAAATCCCACCCCTAGACAGTAAAAATGTGTAGATGCCACAAAGCCTTCTACTCTAATAAATTCTTCCCTCGGACTGCTAAACTTTGGAATTCCCTTCTGATTCCTGTTTCCCCGACTGTACTGACATGCAGAAGTTCAAATGTAATATAAACATATATCTTGCTGATCAACTCCTTAAATAGCATCCCTGCAAATTATATCCAACATCAAAACGGTACTGTGCCTTGTTTGGGGCGAAAATGCAATTTAAAAATATGTCTGATTTATACTTATGGATATACTTTCCTTGGTGGCCTCCTTCTATCGTGCTAGAAAATTACTCACAACAGAGAACATCCTATATCTTTACAAAGTCATGATTTGCTCATGCATGATGTATTGTAGCCACACCTGAGCTAGTGCGTCTACCACTAGTCTCTCCCTCTTAGACATGGTTCAAAGAAAAGTCTCAAATCAAATAGGGTCCACACTGTCGGCCAAGATGTAACCTCTGTCCTGTCACATTTTTTACAAGTACTTTAATAGAATATGCTCTGATGAACTCATAGCACTTGTGCCCCTTAGACGTACATACCCTAACACGACAAGCTACAAAATCCCATCACTTCATTTTTGAGGTCCTTAGATACCGGAAAACCTACTCAAATAGTTTCTTCCCTCGGACTGCTAGACTTAGCAGTTCCCTCTCTATTTCCTGCTTTCCTGATTGTACTAAACAGCAGAAGTGTAAATGTAATGTGAACAGACATCTCGCTGCTGAACTCTCCATAGTCCCCTGTTAGATAAGATCCCAACTAGTAGTTCCTAATGTTTCAAGTGGTTATATGCTTTCTTGAAGTGAAAATGAGATTAAAAAATGTATTTAATTATGAAATCCAGAGTTTTATACTCATGTATGGAATTTATTGCCAGCGTTATCTCCCTTAGATTTATTCTCAGCCAACGTTAAAAAAATGCATCAAATCATGACCGAAAGCATTTGAAACTAGGTAAAAGTGCGTCTGCAGTATAACTGTTACACTTTAACAATGTCGCTACATATCAAACCTCTCGGACCTACACGTTGTGTAGTACCGTTGAAGGAACGAACTAACTAGGAAGGACATAAAAAATATGACTCAGCATTTTTTAGGTGAATACAAAAAGCATTTATTCCAACAACTTCCGACAACGCATTTCACTGACACATACCCCGCCCCCAGCGCATTTTTTCTTTTCTTTTTTTTTTTTTTTTTTTTTGTCACCGCACACGAGTCAAAACACCTCTGGTTGCTGCCATTTTTATTTCTCTTTTTTTCCCCTTCTTCTTTCCATGACGTCAGCGCGTACACAGTTGCTTAATTTGCTTATGTACTAAAACAGCTGTTGCTGGTAATATTTTCGCTAGTCAGCTATCCCACAGCTTCTGCTGATGTTCTCACACGCACGCCATACGTGCTCTGTTATACGTCTGCTTAGAATATTTTAAAAGCGATTCAATAGAAAAAAATAAAATCCATTTCAAAATGAACCATAAAAGCCTTTTTTTTCACTGTGCAATTTAATTCAAACTGTAATATAGCAATTTGACAAATAAATTCTAAATATATTCATAATGTAACTTATAAATAAATATCAAAATAAAAACAATATATA